>NW_017153019.1:275841-283675 GCF_001652005.2 Ceratina calcarata
TATTATTTGTACATTTGCCCAAAACCAGTCGAAATTACTTCCTTGGGCAATCTAGTGTTAATAAACAGAAGACATTTCAATGTTTCTCTCAAGTGGAACATTGACTATTCGTATCGTATGATACTTTATAAAATTTTATGTTGGAACAAATTAGACCGTCACGTACAATTAAATTCTCATCGTTTAGACGAAACGACTAATTGTAAAACAGAAGTACTTTCGAGATTAGCTAAACTCGTCTCGTTTACCCTAACATTGAATTAGTTGGTCGACTCATGATCGTTTCATTGATACTCAAGAGGAAAAAACGATCGACCACGGTGACCTCGCGGTTCAACCCGCGAGAGAAAGAGAGAGAGAGAGGGAGAGAAAGAACGATCGACGACGGAGGACTTAACATTTTAGTAAATAAATATTTGACTTTATCGCGCGGGACGCTCGTTATCAAGGCTCGTCGTTTACCGTCGTGCGAATTTCTACGTTTATCAGCATCCACCTGTGTACAATCGAGTGAGTCAATGCACCTTTTAAATCGGATCTATCTGGTTCGCTCTCTGTCCCGCGAATTGCGCGTATATCGCAGTCCCAGGTTGTTTACGTAATAACGAGAAGAAACAATCGGTCTCCTTATCGATAATAATTCCGCGAGTCGGACGATTAGTTCGTCGCGGTGCCTCGACGACAGGCGAAAAAAAACACAGAGGACTGATAAAAAGAAAGAAAAAGGACGTATACGTTTGTTGAACTGGTTTCATGTAGAATCAGAAGGATTCGTTTCGAGAACTTCCGCAAATTGTAAGAACGAGATCCAGATATAATGCGCAATCGTTCCTTCCAAGAATTCTTATATCTACAGAATGTCAGTCTGGTTTTTTATTTATACGTGTTTCTCAATTACCACAAAGATCGATCGGAACTGACTATACTACCTTTTTCCTGTCATTGTCTACGACCTATCGTATTAAAAATAGCAAAGAGCAAAATTGAAACACCTTTTCACAGCTGAACGACCTGAGTTCTTTTAAGCAGTTTAATAAATGACGAGTAAAGCAAATTTCGACAAAATTAGGACTGGCTAGAAGTAATGAGGAAATAAACGAAACTCCATCTGCCTTTGTAATGAAAATTTCATTGAAATCCTGCTGTAAAATAAACAAAAAATGTCTCGACAGAAGCTTTGCACTCCTCGTTTCGTTCGAACTTAAAGAACCATTCGTAACTATTGGAGGCATGAATTATGAATCTCGTTCGCCACTGGCTCTCTCCGGCTGTTAATCGGATTCTGGCCGCGTCGCCACTCGTGTCAACCGCACTGTTACCCGTACATACGTACATACGTACGTACGGTACCGTGTATAGTACTCGACGATGTGTGTACATACATACGCATTATTAACGAGCATCACGTTCACGCGTATAGACTTCGCACTCGCGCCATGGCCTGGCCGCGCACATGTTCGCAACACGTGCGTGGAAACCATGCTACCCGCCTGTCCCGCGAGTTTTCATCGCGACGATCGACGTCGTCATCGAATCTTCGAAATTATACGAATTTATGAACAGACTTTCGATTTTTAGGCAAAATCTAATCGAAAAATCAATTAATTTTTTTACTCATTAAATGTGATTAAAAATTGAAATATACGTTCAGCCTTTTAAATCCTGAACAGTCCCATCGAAATTTAATTTCTTCATACCTCGATTTGTCTTTTATCACGTTTGTTATTAGAGATCCGAGCTTAGGCGCCAACGAGTCGTAGAAAATTAGGAAATACCAAGTTGGCGGCCTTCTCGTTCCTTTTTTTATGTCCAACGCACGCGGAATATCAAGTGGAATCGCACGCACCACCCCTGATAAAAATTGTCCGATACGTAATTGCGGCAATGCGAAACCGACTGAAAACGTTACGGCCTTCGACATTGCGAAATTACATGCAAAATGTATAGAATAGTGTTGTAGTTCATCGTGCATTCAATTATAATTAAATTGCAGATTTTTATGCAAAACAAAACTCGGAGAAATGTATTTCTTTCATTTCCTGCACGCTTCCGTTCGATATTTTACATAATTCTAAGCGTTTATATTTTGCACAAATTCCCTTTCTGAATGGATAACATCCGCGGTTTAACACTAGAAAGACTGAAACTTAGTATATACCTATATTGCCCAAAGCAGTAAAAATGACTGCATTGTCAAAGAATAATGTGTAAAGAAATTTGTCTAAAATTAATTTTTAATATTTTTTATATTATTTACAGTCATATAACAAGTTATTAGTAAATGTTAACAATAAAAAAAATTTACTTCACTTGGGAAAAAAAGTAATTTATGCATTATTATTTGTACATTTGCCCAAAAGCAGTCAAAATGACTTCCTTGTGAAAGAATAATGTGTAAAGAAATTTGTCTAAAATTAATTTTTAATATTTTTTATATTATTTACAGTCATGTAACAAGTTATTAGTACATGTTAACAATAAAAAAATTTACTTCACTTGGGAAAAAAAATTTATGCATTATTATTTGTACATTTGCCCCAAAGCAGTCAAAATGACTTCCTTGGGCAATCTAGTGTTAATTATGATACGTCGAGGATCGCAATATTTCGGAGTTTATTTGCCAGAGTAAATCGTCTTTGAGAGAAACTGTGTTTCCAGTCGTCATTGAAAACGTAATTGAATTCAAAGTAGAGTCACTGCGATCGCAGATAATTTCTTAAAGAATGCACGCTATGCGAATAGGGTCTCATGATGAGACTCTCATTTGTTACGATCGATCATGCTCGGGTTCCTCGGGAGAGCAATAAGCAACACGTTCCCAGAAACGCTTAGTCGATCAGACGATCCTAGAAACACTTGTAACTCGCGTTTCGTCTTATTATTAATAATAGTAGGAGCCTGATAGTTATCGGAGATCGGCGAAAAATTCGCGTTTCACGGCGATGAAAAATCTGTGAAAAACCCGATCTGATTTTCAATCGTTTCTCGGAACAGTTTCACGGTCGCATAATCACGTTCATAGGTCTCGTTCGTTTAAACTCGTCCAAAGGTGGATACTGGCTAGAAATGTTGTATTATGAAGTAAATGCTAATGCGAAAATCGAGATTGACATTTCGTATGTACCGAATAGAAACGTGTCTGTTACACGTGACGATGTTTCTTTTGTACTTTTGTTTATTAAGGGATTTTTTGGTGGAAATCAAATCTAAATATTCACTGACGATGCAATGCTTGACCTACCTAACTACTTGGAAAAGTGTCACCTAAGCTGCTCCACGGTCAAACGTAGCGAGCTTCGACATTCTACACTAATTCGTGCTAATTTCAACGATCGTCTTACTGGCTGCGTTTGAGTAACTCGAAACAAATATCAATGCTACTAAATCTATCAATCAATCGATCAGAACTATCTTAATTAAAATTGAAGGGGCTATACTAGTGTTAATTCTTTTTCTTACATTTTTCGAAATTTCCTTCAAGAATATTATATTCCTTCAAGAATATTATATTATAATTTCAATTTCGGATCTGAAATAGTTTGAGAATGGCAGCGTTCTAATAGTATTAATATAATAATTAAAACGCGTTTTTCTTAGAACGGTATTCTTCAAATTTGCTGCAGTTATAATTCAGAGACCAATTATCCGATTGACTTGAAATTTGATTCTTCTAAACTTGCTTCACTGTCCAATGATGTAGAATATGGAAATGATAAAAATGTCGAATCGCCCACGCCTCGCTTTTTTTTTTTAACGTTTATTAAAAATGCACGTGGAGATCTGTCAGGGACGACGGTGACGTTTATCGTAATCGAGATCGAAAGAATAAAGAAAAAAAAAAAAAACGAATCGAATCGGAAAAACAGAAGTGAATAAAAATTGAACTATCCTCTGTTTTTTCAGTGATGTCAGCGACGGAAGGAAAATCGAGGTTGATCGTATTGTTAAGATAACGTGCAGACGTTACGCTGAAATCGTTGGTACTTTTTTTCTGCAGTAAATAATCGCCGGTACGTAAACTCCGGCTGTTACGACTCGGTTCTTTTTCTCATGTATTAAATAATATCGACGATTAGATAGAATTACTCAATTCCGCGTGACCTTTATTATCGTTGCACACCCGGAACGCTTAGAAGACTTGTATTCGTATTATATAGCTGGCTGGCGTGGAGACGAAAAATCGACGAGATGAGGTCCTTGCGCAACCTACAATTACCGTATCGTAGAACCACGCAACGAACACTCGCAACCAAAAACACGGACCGATGCATCGGACGGACTTTCTCCAATAAAATACCAACGTCTTCTGTGACTTTTCCCAAGAAACCAGTCGTCGGCCAGCCGGGAAGCGACTGACCGTGGCGAGGCTGAAATTCAGTAGTAACGGTCGGTGGCTGGTCAGACGGAGCTCAAGCGGATCGCGCGAGGTGACGAATGGACCGGTGGAGTAAACAGACGATCGTCATGGTCATTCGTCGCACGCGATAAGATGGAAAAACGAAGAACGCTCGTCTATATATAAAAACTTATGACCAGCTGTTTCGACGTTGGTCGGGGCGAGACGGATTCTAGACGAATCGTCGCGAATCGGATTGGCTCGTCTCGTTCTTCCGATTCGCCTGGCAACGGCTTGAGCGGCGCGCAAAAGCGCTTTTCGAACGCGCGAGCTACCGCGATAACCGCAGGAGTGAAGCGTGTATGGCGAGCGTCTGTCTCTTCGGCTAGGTCGCTCGGTTCGCTACCAACAAGTGAATCATACGCGATGCGGTGATATGCAGATCGGACACGGGACGGGGAGCGCGGGTGGGTTCGCGTATCAAGGGCGAAGGAGAACGAGCATGCGAGAGGGCAGTGATTTATTGCGCGCGCGCTTAGGCTTGCAGGGGAACGAGAGACGGATGCTGGAGAAACGGGGTGGTAGCCAGTAACTCGCAGAGGTTATCGCTGGACACGATTTCCCGGGTGCTAGACGGCAACATTTGTTTAGTAATTATATCGGCTGTTTTAAGAGAGTTCTGTCGATAATAGAATCATCGTATGCTATTAAACGTAGAGGACGAGTAACGCGTAGCGCCGCGCGAAGAAACAATGCACGAACCGAGGGAAATGGAATTGATACGTGACGCGATCGAATTCATAGATCCGATCGAACGATATATACGTAGAAAGATTGAATGAATTTTATTGAACGAAGGAACGTCCTCGTAAAACCGCCAAGAGCTGACTTGTCGTCGGTTGCGTGGTAAGTTAAATAAAGAACCGTTCCGCGTTCAAAAAAGAAACGAATAAATATGTGGAATTTGGAGCAGAATAACCCGCATCACGGCGAATGAGAGAAACGATTGAGGGGGCGGGAAGGGAGGTTACAGAAATGAGATATACTCATCGACGAGGAAAACAAGTGGAACAAGACTCGGCTCGAGGACGTACGTACGCTCGTCGAAGAGAGAAAGCAGCGGCAGGAAAATGATAAAAAAAGAACAACAACTGTTATCATTTGATCCAGCCGCTGATTCTTCGCAATTTACTGTTCTTTAATTCCTCCAATGAATAATTCGGTAATATTTTTAAGTGAGATAATGCGAGCCGCAAAGTTTTGTTGATAAAAATATCTCGGATCTATCAACGATGATATAACACGCGGAACAGTGTTCCGATCGAGCGTAGGCGCCTACGTGTAACGTCTTAAACCCAAAGAAAACTAACATAATACAAGCGCCACTCGAGTTTCTTGAACTCCAACGCAAATAGAAACAAAATGTGAAATCATTGCAAAACCGTACAAACACACTTCCCGGCCTGGTTGAAACAATAACTGGGGTGTTTGAAAAAATCAACATATAATAATAATGCAACAAACGTGTCACAGAATATTCGCTGGTTAAACATCAGATAATTTATGTCCGCGTCTCTCCTACAATTTCTGTTCAATCGTTTCTACTCCGACTCTGATATTAAAAAATCTGGTATACACGAAATGGATGTAAACATCTATAAGTATCGCGAGTATAAAAGCGAGCTCGGGACCTTGATAGGAGCTCCACCATTTATTATGCATACGAGAAAAAGGGTAAGAATAAAAAGTCACGAGTCTCGAAATACCAACAACGACTGGTTCCGTCTTGAGGCATCGATTGTCTATCTGGCCGCGATCGGAATCGACCGGATCGTTGAATATTAATAAAATCTGCGCGATCTACGGAATGAAGTTTTACCGTGTCGATAGGGCTCGGTCAGTGGATTTCCGGTGCACCGTAGCTGAAGGAGCATTTGGAAGTACTCGTGGCCCGGTTCCAAGGTGCCGCTGTTGGTCTTCCTGAGTTCTTGCCGCCTCTTCTCAAGGTCGGGTGCCATTAGGTACCCGGGGACCGTTCGAGGCCCACTTTTAACCGTGTCTCTCGCGATCCTTTACGATCGCCCCCTCCCGTCCTCCACCCTTCGATCGATTCTATCACTTTGCACAGTCTGATTCCACGAGAAAGTATCATATCAATATCGCGTGACGTTCTTCGATCCCGTTCGATCCATCGTGGCTCACTGACGATTCTTATTTCGACGAAACCCTACCACCGAGATTGAGGAACAACTACAGCGAAAAGAACCGGTACAGAAAATGAGTTAGGACCCTGGGAGCACTTTAATCGGCACAACACCGGGGATCAGTGATCGAAGAGGATCAATGCGCCGTTCGGTAAACGAGTACAATCGCATGATCGCAGCGAGTGTCAGACGCGTACTGGCGTTCGCCGTCTCGTCGGCGATCGGGCAACCCGGCATGGTTTGAATAGCGAGTAAATAAGCCCCCACCCATGGACGAGCGAACGCAACACGTTTATACGCTCCTGCATCCCCGGCCAGGGCCTCGCACATATCGAGGAGGAAGGTGACCAATCAACGGCTGCTAATTAACGATCGTCTATCCATCGCATCTTTCGCAGACGCATATACTGGCGTCGCCCGACCGATTTTTCACCTACGATTCCTCCCACCGCTTACGAATCCCTCCGCGAGTCGCGAGCTCGTTTTTGGAGGGAAACCGTGCCCATCCATCATTTCTCGATGGATGCTAATTGGTTCGATTAATCGAGCTCTGCAAACTGTAACGATAAAATAAAGATTTAATCGGAGATAAAAAAATAATTTATTATGCCGAGGAGGAACAGGATTCAATATTTCTTAAATACTATTTTAATCAGCTATCCGATAGATTTACTCGAACGGCCTTAGAATTCAAACTACTCGCTCGAAGCAACAGGTACTTTAGCTGTCGCATCAATTGGTCAAGCACCGCCGAGGCGATTACGAATCAGCCTCGTATTGAAATAATACGCATAAGCGAAGATTTATCTGCTTTACTTAACGAGAGAACCGCGCGAGTCGAGTCGGAAATCAATTATCGTTCGTATAAATGCGAGAGCTACCGAACATCCTTCGTCCACTGTTCTCCTCCCGGTTCTAATTGACTTTTAACAATTTCACAAGTTTACCGTTTCGGGCCAGAACGGAGAGATCAAGGACAGAAATCCACACGTGATGCTTTCAGTCCTAAATTTCAAATCCATTCACTTGCACCCTCTTTAATTTGTCTCATGACACTGCGAATTTTATTCATCAGAATAAGTAAGATTTATGGAATCGAAGAACGGAGGAAGTCTATTTGCATCGATAAATCTAGATTACATTTAATATGTAATCCTTAATCCTCGGTGGCCAGCGAGTTTGACATGCTTAAGGATGTATAGGTTATACATATACTTAAACAATGCTGGCATGTTGAATTTGTTATTGTAGATTCCTATTACTATTAAAAAGCTAAAATTATAGTGATTTCACA
>NW_017153019.1:285158-299201 GCF_001652005.2 Ceratina calcarata
AGATAATAGTATCACCTACAACTTATATTCGAAGTATTTGTCGAAATTCCGCGAAAAAAAAATTTTCGATTTTTCCGAGATTTTTCCAAGGTACCCCTTCAATTTCTTCCAAATTTTCGTTTTTTACCAATAACTCCTAAACCATTAGACTTACGAGAAAATTGCATCAGACCTTTCTTGTAGAGGACGACGAGATCTACAATTTCCATGTAAAAGTTTCTTGCTAGCGTCAATAGTTAACGAGTAATTTGCAAAAACTGTTTTTTCGTTTTTCGTCAATAACTCGTAAACTATTAATGCTAGCGACAAATTTTTATACAGAAATTGTAGATCTCGTCGTCCTCTACAAGAAAGGTCCTATGCAATTTTCTCGTATCTCCAAGAGTTTAGGAGTTATTGAGGAAAAACGAAATTTTTTTCCAAAAGTTCGCCGTTTCGACGCTGGGATGGTCGGATTCTGTCAACATCAATAAAATGCCAAATAATCATAATTAACTCATTAAATATCGAAAATAGAAGACAAGTGCACTATTTTTAATTGTAGGAAATGCGTTTTTCTAAGGTACATAAATTTTTGGTATTGACTGTATAGCCAATACATCCTTAAATCGACACCGCGAGTGCGTTGTTTTATATAAAGATCCCCGGTCGTATCGCAAGAGAAGCTGGTAACAGATTACAAATAAGCTTACTTTTTCCTTCTACTTCAACGAAGCTACGAGAACCGGATAACGGGCGGTAATAATAGAAAGGAATCCCGTCGGCGATCATTCTCGAGCTAACTAGAAAAAAAAGGGGGAAAAGGATCAAAGGAGGGACATAGTGTTCTAATTAGAACGTTAATGGTACTCCGGTCCTCGTTATCGGTGGGCATCGGCTGGAATAAAAGAAACGTTGCACGCCACAAGAGGGTGGGTGCCTCCTGAGATTACGCAGGTCAGGGCGACGAACTGGACGCGTGGGCAGCAGCTCATCCATCTATTCAGCCAATTTCGATCGCGTCAGAGATTAACCGAAGAATGAGACAAGGACGTTGCGTAATCCGACCAGAACGAACTGGATACGGTAAACGATTTCTAAATGTGACACCAAACAAATTTAGAAGTCGCTCGGAATATGTAATCGCCTACCATGTATAGAACGTACAATCACGTGCCGAAATTCGGGCACGAGTCGAAGTTCGAGAGGTTATTGTTTGTCGCAAGACTACTATCGGACGAGGCTAGATCGTTTTTATCAATCGGCCAGAATTGAAAGAATCGCGAGAGCCACCGATTAATCAGCATTGAAGGCCGAACGGTTGAAACGCGCGACACCCACTTGTGTTTGCGGCGAGCGTAACGCTCTTACATAAATTAACTATCGATAAAAGCATACAGGAAAATGAGACGATCGATCTAAATCGGGATAAATAAAATTTGTCACGTTTCGCATTTATCGTCGATAGATATGATCGATGTATCAGGGGATACAATTAGACTCGTACAGCATCAGAGGCTGACCGAAAGCAAAAGGAATCGTCAATAAGGAAGACGGGAGGAGGCGAACGCCGGAGTGTGAATTTAATAATACGACGGCGTCTATAAAAAGCGTTCGTCTCAAAGAGACTACTGTTCTTAGCGAGGGAATCAGAAATGTCCCGAGAATCTTGAAATAAATCGATTTTACGACACGGTCGTCCTGCGATCGAATCATCTGACCCGGCGGGGGATGATGATCGATGCTCGCAACAGGTCGGGAGTATTTCATCAGAAGCTGCTCTAATTTTGTCTCGAATCTCGAGATAAGGAACAAATATGTACGCGAGCGAAAAATCGAAAAGGGTGGGAGGAGAACAAACGATAGTACGATCGTTGGAGACACGATTATTGTTAACGGCGGGGTAAACAAAATCCGAAACGATGTTCAGATGAGTCCCGATGCTCGAGGGAATCGTGACCCTCGACATCGAGGTCGCTCTAATCGAAACAGCGCACTCCTCCGCTCGCGCTAACGAGCCTCGGTTACATCGTTTATCTATCTGCGTTTACTTACATACGCTTACATGTATGTAAAACGTTTTTTACGCTCGACACCCGCCAATCGTGAGGACTGCCTCCGAACCCGACGTAGCTGGTTTCCTTATCGTCGTATCCAGTTGCTAATCTCCAAGCCGGATAAACAGATGACATTATAAACGCGAACGTTTTCGGAGCGGCACGATATTACATCTATGAAACGTGCGCACGTGTCGTCAAATCCGATTCCCTAATCCCATTTTTTTTTTTTATCATAAAATTCCTATTTTATTTCTGAAATGCGTTCCTGCGACGAAGTACCCTTATCAATATTTATGAGATTGAGATACTGGCTGCTTGCGAGATGCATTTAAAAACGTACATGTGAATAATTTTCAACAGAACATTTTATAGAAAATTGATCCTGACACATGCAAATATTATTGTTCCTGATACTATCGAGAGTCGAGTTAAAAGAAAATTGAACACAAGTTTAAGATTCAATTAGAAGTATGAAACAATTTCTGATTTCAGCGAGTAGTACGCATTCAGCACCCACGTGAGCGTTAACAGTGATAAGATTTTTTGCCAGTCGATTATCTCTGACAATCGGTAGTACATAGTTATCGAGGGACCGTCCTTGTCTCGCGTATTCACTCTCTCTCTCCTGGGAAACACGATTCTAATATTCGCGTCGAACCGTTTACAACTCGGTGAATGAATTAATTTGCATCGATTCCGCGTAGATTCGCGTCAATGACGATCTTAAAATGAATCGTCCGACGTATGAAAAAGAATTCTGTACGACAATCGCGAACAACTGATGCCAAGGCTATCCCATTTGAATTTGCGTATCGACAGTTCGAGTCACGCGACTACTATCATTATTACAATTCCGTTTTTTATTACAATGTCCATTTTTATACTTCGTTGCGTACACGTCTCGTATTTTCTGTCGATTCAATTTTTGTGAAATCCGGTCATCGACGATTATTACAGATCAGTTCGTCCGATCCTAGAGACGACTTCGTGAGAGTAAATTAATTCGTACGAGTGATAAGGAGTCGGACACGTGCGATACACGGATCGTCCGCGAAATCTTGAATGTCCACGCGAAGGCTAAATACTAAAGTATTAAATCAGTCGGTCAACAGCGATATACGTAATGTTATCGCTAGGTAATGATCGCGATAAGGACGAGAATAAAAAAAAATGCTCTCTCATTGCGTACGACATCGTTTCGAGTACGCTCTTCCTATTTAACGGGTTGTCCTCTTGGTTCATCGACAAACTACTTCCGTCTTTAACTTGCATCTTTTCTCTTTTCATCATCCATCATTTACAGACCGTTTATTAATATGCAAATTTTTAGATACATTGAAACTTCCTTTAGACTGAATGTAAGAATTCTAAAATGGATTTCATTTTTTATTAAAGCAAAGAATTATTTAACACTATTTCTACTGGTGTCAAAAGACACCTGAAATTTTTGCTCAAAATTATTATTATTATTATTATTATTAATTTAATTCATTTTCCTCAATTAAATTTTTGACTTTTTCTACACTGGTTATTAAATTAATTAATTAAATCGAGGAAAAACGATTGGGCGATAATTTTAAAGGTTGTCTGTTCATATCGTTTGGTACAAATAACGTTAATAGCTTGTATCGAGTGAATTAGAAATTAAGTAATAACACTCCATCGATCAATAGCCGATTATGTAGTCGGCTTTTCATCGTTGATCGGGCGTCGCTATAGATTGTACAGCGTGATCAGATCTTTTATTAATAATGTTGTCTGGCGAACAAAGAGGAGCGACGTTATTAAAGCGTTGAGTATGTAAATGAGAAAAGGAACATTACCGAACCGCACGCGCTTCATTTCCAAGATCTGGCTCTAGCCAGGCACCGCGCGAGGGCATTCTAATTT
Organism: Ceratina calcarata; assembly: GCF_001652005.2. Taxonomy (NCBI): domain Eukaryota; kingdom Metazoa; phylum Arthropoda; class Insecta; order Hymenoptera; family Apidae; genus Ceratina; species Ceratina calcarata. Next base: position 289,088 of record NW_017153019.1, read on the forward strand.
TACGTAACGACAAACGTACCAATATCTTTTTCTGGATTTCACAACATCGATCCTCCTCATACACGTTGCAAAATCGTCCCGGCTAAACTAAAAAAATCTCGAAAAATAAAATTCGAGCAACTAAACGGGAACTCTTGACGAATATTGGAATAACGTGACGATCCTCGTTCTCCCAAGTTTCTCTTCGTTTTCCTATCGTAAAGTGATTGTTGGAAATGTGAATGTCTACTCTGTATCGTATGTCGGATCTACGCTAGTTCACGATTCTTATTGTCAGCACACATTGCAATAATCTGAGTAAAATATGCCACGAGTATTGAAACACATATGAAAATGTGTGATATTCTAATGTACCAATCTATACAGTTCTGTTGTGTTTTTTAATGCTTTAACCTTTGGCACTTTTACCAGTTCTATAACGTATTGTCATATCCCGTCATAAAACAAAATTGTATCTAATATTTGAGGCAATGAACTTTCAGAAAAAATCATAATTCCAGAGAAGTAAGGTTGATAAAATTGTTCCACTTGTTTTCCTCGATCATAAGGAATTATTAATGCATTATTTCTAATATTCTAATATATAGTCTTGCCCTTCTTTTTTGTCTGTATGTGACTCGCAGCTGTCCACGTGTCCTATAATTCTTACTTTTGCATACTTTTTATTCTATATCGTAAATAATAATCTCGGAATTAAGATTATTTCAACTTTAAAATATTCTTAAATCATGTATTGAGAATTATAGAAAATCACAAAATTCTGTCATTGTCGCATTTATATTCTTTCATAAATGAAATCAGAACTCTGTCATTTCTCATAAGAATTCAAGATGTAATAACTTTTTTTAGTAGGCAAATTTATAAAATTTTGTACAGCATTTTATTAATGTAATGTCTACTTAGTACCTGTTAAAATTTCAATACTTTATCATTGTTTTTATGTAAGGATACATATAATAACACGCAGACCCAATGTGGCATAATTTCTGGCCATTGATACGTGACGTAATACTCGTAGACGTCGTAGAAGAAGAGCGTTAGTTCCTTCCTGTAGACGTGACGCGTTGCAAAATGATTTGTGTTAATAATTGAACCGTCAACCCAAGCCTGACGTCGATCGTTTGAAAACATCTGCTCATAAACCGTTTTCATGAATTTCGTATCACGTTTTGACGTTTTTACTAAAATCGAACCCTCGACCTAAGCCTGACGTCTTAAATCATTTTTTTTAATTCCGTTTTACGAAACGTTTCCAGTATCATAAATCCCGCTACTTTTATTATGATTTTTATACAAGAAACATTTGACTATGGAAATTACGAGATGATTAATAAAATGCAAACAAGTAGAATTTGCATCTAACATTGAAGAACAAATTCAGGTTTATCATTATAGATGACTGATTCTATTACTTTCATTATCGTTTTTATACGAGAATTAAGGAAATAGTGAGATGATTGACAAAATGCAAAAATGAAGAATTTGCATCTAACGTTGGAAAACAGGTCAGTTTTATCGTTTTATAGATACGTGAATCAATGAGAAGTCGTTCTTGAATAAGAAACTATCACGCTGTGTTTCTCGCAGTGATTATGCATCCAGAAACCACCGATTGATATCATAATCCGATCGTTATAGACAATTAGGTCGATTTACGACGAAGCGCAGTGCGCATAAAGTTAAACCGTCCAACAGACTTTCAATTTTCCTTACAGAATCGATACAGAAACAATTTGTTTCTTTTCCCTCGGCAATTCGACTATTCTCTCGCTACGTAAATGCATGATCTTACTTATATCGTTATTAAAATACGAGTAGACAGTCGATGAAGCTATTAATCGCTCGCCGAGGAGATAAAACGTTTAGTACCAAGAATATTTATGGCCGATTACTAATAAAGACTTGCGTGACACATCTCTGGAAACGACAAAAAAAAACCGAGCAATTTGAATTGCATAATAACCGAGTGACCAACGATTCTGTGCGGTCGGGCTTCTCGCCAAGATAACTGATGCCATCTCGAGGTTCCCGATCAATAATATTCATGATTAACGTTAGCAGTTTATTGTCAGTCCAGTTGCTAGTAGTTTATTGCCAGTTTAGTTTCACATGCATTCAAATGTTCTGATTAAAAAAACTTTGATAGTTATTTCAAATTAGGTCATCATTGACGAAATTCATCGAAAAAGCGTTGTCAGTCATATAATTAATTATGCCAATTGATAGAATATAATAACTGGTATTAATCATATATTGTAAAAAATTACATGATAAACCATGAATCGAATCCGAGATTCGATGGTAGAAACCCAAGAACGGAATCACCGATGGACTTCCCAGTAATTAAGAGCATAGAAAAAAGGAAACGACGAAGACGGCGGGAGGAGTAATAATACAATTACTAACGTGAGGAATGAATCAGCAGATGCAATATATAAAGTTCAACGTGCAACGGTAGTTGGATGCGTAGAGAACAGCGACAAGGACGCGACGCGTCGCGTCGCGTCGCGGCGTGTTTGTACGCGTTCCCCAGCCTTCATCGATAATCGTAAATAATTGTTTTCAGATAGGGACGTTTATTTGCGGCGCAACTTTATAACGCGGCTTCCAGCTCTCATTGAACCGTTGGGTATGGCCGCACGGACACGGAACGTGACCGCATGAAACCGTGCACTATCATCCACCGATCAACGCCTCCTCATCGACATTATTCTATTTAATATTCTGCAATTTTTATGTATTTTTTATTATTGTCAGCTAAGACAGATTTATAAATAAACGTGGGGAGAAAAAAGAAATGTTTCCATTAATGAACCTGAATTAATTGTTCCTCTTTAATGGACCTGCAATTTATTTGTTGCCTCGTCAAATTTTATTCATATCTTTGAAACTTGAAGAAGTCTCAGAGAAGACAGAGCTTCTTGCACGAGGATAAATTTTTTTCGTAAAACGTCCCAAGAAATAAATTCCAATTTCGAATCGATTATGCCAAATTGATCATGACTCGCATCCTCTGTCAGGTGGAAGTAAGGCGATCGCTGGCTGATACATCGGGCGATACACACCCGCGGCTATAATCGTGACAATTGAGCGTGTGCACACGCGCCCACGGGTATGCAAATGCACTCGTGTAAACGGGCGTGACGCAAGCCGCGCATCGCGCGTCGATAGGTGCTTACTTACGTACAGAAAAGCTTGCGCATGGGCGTCAAATGGTGTCGAATAAAATCGGCAGACGGACTGCTTCGTGGAACGAAAGTGGGAAATTAGAATTCTTAATGATCCGCGTTTCTAATCGCGTGAGAAGTTACACACGTGCGTTTTGCATTCGAACTATCGACTTACGATGACTCGGTAACACGCCGGTTGGTCTAAAGATTATGTGAATATTAATAAAATAATGTACAAAGTTTTAGAAATTTTGCAAGCTTATTAAAAAAGTTACATCTTGAATTCTTATGAGGAACGACAGAATTCTGATTTCATTTATGAAAAAATATAAATATAACAATGACAAAATTTTGTAGTTTTCTATAATTTTTAATAAATGGTTTAAAAATATTTTAAAGTTGAAATAATGTTAATTTCGTGGACATTATTTAAGATATGCAATAAAAAGTATGCAAAAGTAAAAATTATAAGACATGTAGACAATGTAGGCAATTGCAAGTCACGTACAGTCCAATAAAAAAATGTCAAACTATGTATTAGAATATTAGAAATAATGCTTTAATAATTCCTTATGACTGAGAAAAACAGGTGGAACAATTTTATCAACTTGAATCTTCTATAATTATAATTTTTTTCTAAAATCTCATTGCTTCAAATATTGAACTTTTAATTAGATAGCTTAAACTTTCGGCAGAGATCTTCCAGCTCATACGACCTTAACCGATTTTCGATTTCGGAAAAGCGCTAGTCTAGTTAGTCACGATGACGAGAAGGCAGAAATGAGCCAGTGGCAAAGGTCACGGTTTTATAACTGGAGGAGTCGCTAATGAGAACGAACATCGAAACTTTCGTTTGTCTCACTGTACTGATAGCAAGTACAATCGTGCACGCCTCGTTTCGACCAGGCTAAGCTTGACTCCACCCTACGGGCCGAAGGTCGTGCAAACATTGGAAAGACGGAAGAAACCCCCAGTGCCTACCACTTATTCGAAGGAAACCGATCAATACGTCCTGACAACCTGATAACAATTGCAATCCATCGATATTCCAAAACGAGGAGAATAAAACCTGAGCATTTCTCACCGTTTAAGGAAGCTTCGACCCTTAACTATCATAGCTCCGATGCGCTCGTCACCGTGCAATTAGGCTTGGATCTTTTCAGCATCGAGCAACAACGACAGAGTTGAACATTTATTCTAAACGTAGTAATTAAAAAATTGAAGATACCTGGCAATGGCCTTCGAAAGGGTCGATCAACTCGCGCGAGGGAACGAAACCTGAAAGAGGCAATCGCGGAAGGATGAAATCGCAGTAAACTAGAGGGGGACCGGTGCTCGATGCAGACGGTGAGGAAAATACAGAGACGGCCTCGTTCCGTAACGAAGCCGTAGCCACCAAACGAAAAGGGGTTGCGATGACGTCAGTTTGCGATCATTCAGTGATCTCGCGCGTGAGCGTGTTCAAAGAGGAACGATCGACAGTCTCGTTCGGCTCGTTGAACGTAAATCTCGTCGTACCGCTCTCGCTCGCTGGACGATGACCCGTCGTCGCTGGTTATTTATCGTCGCTCTCTCGGTGCTACGGTTTAAACTGTTGTCCCGCCGTCAACGAGCCCCGATGACTACTGTCCACGTATGACACCGATAGTCATCGTCGTTACTACCGATCAGAGACAATTGACCGGTGCTATGAACCTCGTCGAACCCGACGACGCGTCGTATGTCATCGATTACCGTAGACGAAAACTTCATGAAAAATAGGCCAATTGCTCCGATAAATTAAATCTGGGTATCAAAGTTACGAGTAGATCGGAATATTTTTAAGATTGTATAAACCGTACGATCTCTGCCAAAAGATCTGTCCAACATTTGAGGCAATGAACTTTTAGAAAAAAATCATAATTACAGAGAAATTACATTTAATGTTTTATTAATTAATCTAATATTTAGAAACTGTTAAAATTTCAATACTTCGTCATTGTTTTTATGAGGATTTACAGAACCTTAAGCCCGGTGTTCGGCGCAACAACCATGAGAAGAATCGACAATTAATAGCGGCCGTTCGCTGAGCGTTCGCGATTAGAACGAGCGTTAAATAGTCGCCGTTCTGTAGAACCGGACCCGATGGATTTTATCGTTAAGTGGAACGGCCTGCTATCGCTGGCCGTGGTTCTCACATTGTCGCGTGAAACTACCGATAACGAGGACAATGGATCCGCGGAACGGAGAACCGACGACGACGAAACGTCCGTCCCTTCTCGTTTCCTCTCTCTCTCTCTGTTCCCTATCGCGAATCGGATTCCCCGCGCGTGCTAAAATTACTTCGCGTTGAATCTGAGTGACCCAAAGGTCGATCGCGCGCGACCACGGCCTCGCTCACCGTCTCTTCTTCCTCCCTTTTCATTTCGTTCCCTCGAATCTTTTCCATCGGCTCGAGTCGACCGAGTAACTCTTCAGAGGCTTGGCTACTCAAATCTACACAGTAGAACGTCGATTACACGGTTTTAGTTGTTTATCCGAATAAAAAATTAGCTACGTGCATATTTAAACTACGTATTAAACGAAGCTCACATTTGGAACATGTTTCCTGATCAATCAAACATTCAATGAAATTATAGACGACGATTTTGTCAAATGCAGTGGCAGAAATATCGGAATGGCACAGATACAAGCCTAGTTAACTCGAATTACGAAATCTATAATTCCTCAAGCATTTTCCTCGCTCTTTGAATAATTGAAACCAATGGAGGATCGTTTGATATATTCGCTAGATAGCAATGATCCACGGTTACCGTAGAAAATAATTAATAGAGCGATGGAACGTCCAAGGGTTTCGAACATTCGATTAATATTCGTGTTTTCCTGCGGGACCTCACCTCTCACCTTTTACAATGAACGCACTTCTATCTGCGCATAAACGCACGCTTTCCTGTCGTGCAGTCCGAGAATGCGCTTTGTCGTTTAACGAGTCAAGGCGCCTTGTCCAACTGACGAATTGGAGAACGCGTCGCAAGCAGATTCACGCGTCGACACTTAATGTTCATAGAAATAATTCTGACGTCTAATGAACAGGTCGTGGATTTCTAAATAAAGCATTAATTCTTTCAAACGTCATCGAGTGCATTCATGCATAAATAAATAATTTTATTTCTTATGAACGTAGAAAATCTGATCTATCGATGAAAACTAACAGACTCGAATTGCATTTAGATTTAAAAGAGAAGCTTGAAGGATTTTCTATTAACGCGGAAAACGAGTCTGCGATGATTGGATGTCTAATCATCCGCTAAGCTAATCTATTTCCTCTTCGGATGCAATTTAATTGACTGTGGTAATGGATTCGACCACGGTTACGTAGGAATTGTTCCGAGAAAGAACTACGTATATTAGAAAACGACTTTTCTCGATAGTTTCTCGGGCTTAGAATCTTAAATGCAAAGAAGATGCAGAATGAAGTTGATCTTAAGCGATAAACAAGCGACTTTATTAGAAATGAAAAGAAATTAAAACGTCTGCCTCTCTTTGAGTCTCTTCATCAATTGTCTATCTTCCTGAAAAATTGTCTACTTTTCTGAGATCCCACATGTATAATAAATGTACTGAAAATTCGAATGAATGGTTTTTAGGACATACGAGTTAGTCAGTCAGTCTTTAACAAACACTGATTTCTAGACATGACTCGAGTTCGACTCATTGAGCATTTTAACACGTTTCTATCTCTAGGAGCAGCGATCATAGAATCGAAATTGTATTGTTGCCCGCGTTTGCATAAGTTATCGGTAGTAGCGAGACAGCGTAAACAGGGATTAACGTTCGCGAGCAGAAGTCACGTGTGAGACTAGAAAAGCAACCGGTATCAGCGTCGACGTTAGTATTAGTTATTATCTGACGACCTTCTTTCGCGAGCGAACCACCGAGCTGTTGGAACGTTCGTCATTCGGAGCTTCCCGTCCGTTTTTACCCATGAACGTCACCGAGTGGAATAAATAGTAATGGTAATAATAACGTCCTCACTGATTATGTAGAGTAAACGCGTACACAGGGAAACAAATTAAACGAAGATATAATTAGAATAGGAAATATTCTCCAAGTATGAAATATCGTTCAGACACCTGCACCATCCATAGCTGTGTTAGCGGTTATCGCGATTTCTTGATACCGGCGATCATCAAAGTACATACCTGAGGCTATTGCGAAACGAAAGGCAACGCCAGACCAATTCTACATCTATACGTATCCGAACTATCGTGCGACAACTTATGAAGTTATTACACGCTCTCTCCACCTGCCAATCAAACAAAACACATGGCACGTGATTTAAGTTAAGGCGTAAAGATAAAAAGTATCGATGTCTGATGATTGTGAACGATAGTCTCGAGGCATGTATGGATCGAGCGTCAATTATTAAATTACATTTGTCAATGTAACTCGTTCTAAATAAAGGTAATTTTTCTAAAAATTGAGACAAAAATAATTTTGCTATGAAAAACCCGTACTCTTTCCTGCTATTTATGGAAATAGTTCGTAAAATTATACCGAATGTATAAGTGCAACAATCTATTGTAAAAATGTGCAAATTCTTATTAATAAATGCATGAAACAAAATCTTGGCATTTTTATTTCACGATTCTTAATCAAATGACCAATCCTGGGGGTGGCTACTATAAGTCAGTGGTCACTCGCTTTAAAATTACCCGAATAATTATGGAAATATTAATGGAAATGGCCGAATTCTGATTAATAAATTAATAGAAACGAATATTGGTATTTTTATTTCGCGACCCTTGACCAGATGACCAAATGACCAATCCTAGGGGTGGGTACTTAAGGTCAGTGGTCACTTCCTTTGAAATGACCCAAAAAATCCTGCCCGATTATCGATAAATTCGGGAGAAAACGAATATGCAAATAAGGAGCCGAGCCTCCTAAGAATCGGCCAATCATTTTGCGCAGACGTCATTTTGCCCAAACTGTCGATCGCCGAGAGGGTATAAATACAGAGCCCCGACGCTCCTCGAGTCACTCGGTCGGCCGGTCGAGTTACCCCTTTTCCCACCCCATCCCAGTATGCGTGTGCGGTATGAGTATGAGTATGAGTATGAGTATGAGTATGNCCGTATAATAGGGTGGCAATTTAATACGGAAGGGGGCAGTGGACAATCCCCACTGTCCGGGTCTCGAACGTAGTCACCTCCACGCGGTGAGACCTGGGTTGGTAGCGTTTTCAAAGTCTTTGAAAACGGTACCAAGCGAAGAACTACGATTTAGTTTAAGAATTTCTGTATCATAAATTGTAAACTGATCTTTCAATAATATAATATATGCGCTAACAAATGTAATTTCGAGTCAAAGAAGTCGGTGAAATTCTGATTAATAAAAGAATAGAAATAAATCTTGGTATTTTTATTTCACGATTCTTCACCAAATTACTAATCCTCATATCTCCTCGAACTCCCAATGAATGTTATATCGAATTTAGAAAAATAATCAATTCAATTTCGTTAAAATAAAAATCGTGGCGAAACTCGGTCCCCTTTTAGAGAAACAAGAAACGCACCCACGTCCCTCTTATTCTCCAATATTAATTCAGTAAAATTTAGCTTTAATCGAGTACTACTAAACAAAACAAGGGATGCTCGTTTCAATATTTCATTTTTCATATCGTCAATCATCATATACGTCAATCAAAAGCGAAACACGATAGTTCATAAGGTGGAAGATCTACTCGTATATCTCACCAGTGCCTGCACATTCATTTTATCATTAGTATTTAAATATCGATAAATCTTGTTCAACAAGGAAATTGGTTTCAGGTCGAGAGCCAGAAGCGATCAATGTCGACACATCTATCAGGCATAAATTAACAGCCGGATATATTTTCGTTAATCTATTTCGTAATAAACTAGTGCCCGAGCCACAGACTCATCGTTGCGTCACGACATGCGCTAACCATCCTATATAAAATGTTAATTGATACACGTGTATCGCGACGATCGCAAGATTCCGCCGTCCCTTATTCGAACCAAGACTAAAAACGGCACGTGTCTTCGCGGCTAGTACCGGGAACAAAAAGTCTCTCTGTATCTCGACAGGTCGGCGAATATTCGTTAACAGGAATTAGATCTTTGTTTCGGAGAGGAAACTAAATTATCTCGACCTTCGCGCGGCAAATATTTGCCCCTACAAATTGAACAATTTTGCCGTGAAGTACCGAAGTCGGATCAAAAGAGCAAATTTAGCTTTAACTCTAAAATCAACAGAAATCGACGATACCCTAAATCACTGAGAAAATCGCAACGTAGAATATACGTATAAAGGACCCGAAAATTTTATGAGTAAACACATCGTTGGGCCGGCTACCGTTTCTAAATCAATCAGCGAATTTCTTCTAAAAAGACTTTCTTTCACGGATCTCTCACGGCCGTGAAGAAATAAATATATATACACCTGGTACAGGTACGTACGTAGGCAGAGCGATACCAGAAACGGCCTTGAGAACGCTATGCTCGTAACGTTTAATGCTCGTTTCGACGTCAGTCGTACACGCACACGTACAGACTACGCACGTATGTACATGAAGGGGAGTCGGTGACCCGGGTCTGTCACGGTAAGCGCCGTCTTATCGCGACTCGTAGACAATCATTTTTATAGATACACGTAAACTCTAAACGAATTTCTATTTCAGAACGGGAATAATTTCAACCTATTCTTAAAATATTAATTGAGTTAAATAAATGAATAAACAATAAATAAGAACGTAAAGATATGAACAGTCTATAAAATGAATTTCACATAAGAAAAGTTCTACGTATTTTTCTTCTAACTTCAATACTGAACGAGTTAAGTATGATTAATTGGCATTTTATGGGTCCTGAGAAAATCCGACCATTTCACCGTCGAATCTGCGAACTTTTGGCAAAAAATTTCGTTTTTCCTCAATAACT
>NW_017153019.1:299847-332792 GCF_001652005.2 Ceratina calcarata
AATTTATAGATACTTTAATTGGAAAAATTTATCAATTTCTAATCTAAAGCGAATCTAGCGAGTACATCGATTGAAATGAAACCGTGATATAGTCATCGAACACGATGACGCGATTGCACTTATCGCGGATTAACTTGAACGGTACTTCACAATTCAATTCATGTTTTATCAATTGAAATGATCGGGCTATTAATTAGCGTCAAAGCGAGAGCCGACGGAGGCGCGACTCGGTCTAATCGTCGAGCATAAGCGTGTCCCTCTTATTTGTCAGAGCGCCAGAAAACGCCAACGTTTTCAACGACATCAATTGCCCTTATTAATCCGAGTCAAACATGTTTCAGCGTCGACTATGCTCTCGCCTCTGTCTCTTCATCTTCGAACGAAAACACGTATCCTCTACGCCGATGTGTTCAAACGAACGTCGTCTAAATCGCATAAATTTTTTTCCCTAAGAATTATTACCAGTAGGCAAATTGAAACTTTGCTAACTAACTGAATATCTTTTTTACTAAGTAGACAATTAAACCAAAGACCTTATGTATTCATAGAAGAAAATATATCTAAGATAAAGAAGTTAAAAAGTGAGACGCGTAATTATTTTAAAATGAATTCCCGTCTGAATTTCATTTTCTAAACAGACATTATAAATATTTCACTTCGCTCGATAATCATTCTCAGGATTTAATGTTTCTTAAACGTTCCTTCGACTTTGTAAGAATTTCTCTTCAATCTTCTCTGACGCAAAATAAATGTTGATAAGCCTCGACGAAACGAAGATTGAGCTTCAAGCACTCGTTGTCATCGACATTCCGCGGAGACTGCATTGCACGGTTGAAAATAGTTAATCACTCCAATTTCTCCAGTCCGGTTCTGGTTCTCGACGACTGATTAACATACGGCGTTCCAAAAACGCAACAGGTATCCGAATGAAAATAAAAGACGATTCGATTCTTCAAGGTGGTTTTAAACGAACAACGCTGCTACACCGAGGACGTTATGATATTTCATATTTTCTCTTTACTCCCATGAATTCCAAGAAGGTAGCGACGAGGTCGATTAAAACGCGCCGTACGAATACGAAAGAAGGACGCGAAGGGTGAGTTCGGAGTCTGCTGGTAAACTGGTTTTCCTCGCAACTACGGATTTCGCGTGGAGCGAACGAGACAGAAGGAAGGCGCATCTGGCTTTACTCTTAAGGGTCTCTACCAGCGTGACACATTAAAAAAATCAAACATTTTTCTGCATTTTTCGAAACTTTATAAAACTACTATAGAATAGTTTATACAAATTATGTGAAAATGTAGTAGCATCGATGCCAGATCGAGTATTGAAAAAAACTCGTTTTGAATTTTATCCCCTTATGGGAAATACAAACCCGAGCTGGCTCAGTTTCATTGTTACTAGCTGTACAATCTTTTAATTGAGCTAGTTTCTCATAGTTACTAATTAACGATACTCGTGAGACACTTCTATAGACTAAGTAGTCGGAAGCGTGAACTGGAAGAGCAGAATAATGCTCGTTGACGATACGCAAAATGGGAATACGATAGGAGGTATTCGATACACGTAGAAACATCCACTTCTCATTAAACTGTTAACGCAAGTGTCTCGAATGGAATGGTTAAATAAAGCCGGGTTTTACAAACGTTCTCTCGTGAATTCGCTAGTTTATTATATAATTGCGAACGCTTATTGCAGTCGATGACGCACGCAATAAACGCAGAACGCATTCCAGGCTCCGAATCCTCGAAAGTTTGCCAAGACAACGCGGAAACCTGGTGCATCTATGTATGTATGTAAGTATGTATGTATGTACATGTGCGGAGAGCTCTCGCGATAAATTTTGATATCTCGCCAGAGGCTTATACCTGTCGTCCGAACGGGAGAACGTCAGTGCGTATCTGGGCTGCAATAAGTCGCATTCATCGAGATTTCTAAGTGTAAACAGTCTGAGTAATCAATTTTTTTTCTTATCGAACGCCGATATTAAACGCGATCGGTCTGATCCGAACGATTTGCATCATCTATAATTGTACAAGCGAGTATAATCGTGCGCACAAAAGCAAAAACCGAATCGTTTTGCAAAACAGTTTTAGTTTCTTGACGCAAATACCTATTTTGTAAATAGAATGTTACACAGCAATTAACGTCGTTTCCCTTCCTTTGACGAACGATTCTATAAAAAAAAAAAAGAAAAACAGAACGACACCGTTCACCTGTTCACGTAATTCTGACTCGATTCTGTGAGCGACATTATTCTAATCGAAAATATGCAATCGAATTGCAATTCGATGGGTTCAACGCGCTGGAAAACCGAGAAGAAATTCATTACATAAACGATCACGGTTTGCTCGCAAACACGCCTTCGAACAGTCGATCGATCTCATTACATGTATGTACGTTATGTCTTTTTTAGGTCATGCTAGACGATAACTTTATCGACCCGAACAATCGTACGAATTGGGTCGTTTTCGAGAGTGAGACCGCGAAATGATAATCTATTAGATCCTAGATGTTTCTACGATACCATTACACGTGTCCCGATTAATTTTAAGACCGAGAGCGAAGATCAACGATGATACAAAGTACGTACGCGATTCAATTTTAATATTGATGAATGCAATCATTTCAGACTCGACACACAAGAAGAAATAGAAACCTTCCTATCAATTATTGTAGAGTTCATTTACAGAACATCGACATGAATAAACTTAAATCTCAGAAGATGCATTTAACCCATTTGTATCATACACTGGAGACCAAAGCTGTTGTAATGAGAATCAATATTTCATACCTAAAATGTTTAAGGATGTATTGACTATACAGTCAATCCCAAAAGTTTATGCACTTTAGAAATGCATTTTTTAAAAAGAAATCACACGTCGGAAGAACATTGCTAATAATAGACAACAAAAAATTTTCGATTTTTGCGAGACTTTATTACTATTAAAAAGCTAAAATTGTAGTGATTGCACATTTTTCATAGGTAATAGTATCACCTACAACTTATATTCGAAGTATTTGTCGAAATTCCGCGAAAAAAAACTTTTCGATTTTTCCGAGATTTTTCCAAGGGGTACCCAATACACAAATTGAAGGGGTACCAAGTACCCCTTCAATTTCTTCCAAATTTTCGTTTTTGGCCAATAACTCCTAAACCGTTGGACTTACGGAAAAATTGCATCAGACCTTTCTTGTAGAGGACGACGAGATCTGCAATTTCCATGTAAAAAGTTTTCGCTAGCATTAATAGTTTACGAGTTATTTGCAAAAAACGAAAAAACAGTATTTTGCAAATAACTCGTAAACTATTAATGCTAGCGAAAACTTTTTACATGGAAATTGCAGATCTCGTCATCCTCTACAAGAAAGGTCGTATGCAATTTTCTCGTATCTCCAAGAGTTTAGGAGTTATTAAGGAAAAACGAATTTTTTTTCCAAAAGTTCGCCGTTTCGACGCTGGAATGGTCAGATTTTGTCAACATCAATAAAATGCCATATAATCATATGTAACTCGTTAAATATCGAAATTAGAAGAAAAGTGCACTATTTTTGAATAACAATTTTTGATATTTTGACCCAAAAAAATTTTTCCGAGATTTTTCCAAGGGGAAACAGTAAGAACGTGTCTAAAGCTCCTTCGTTGTAATTATATGATTATAAAAACAGGATGCATCATCTGCTTTCATTCTATTTGAATAATAGTAAAACTTGGCTTGTCTTCTTTGAACCTATGTTCCATAATCGCAATTATCTGTTCACATTAAATTCGTAGCTGGTCATGTAAATCCTTGTGTCGCGTGTAGAGAAATTTGTTTGGCTCGTTAAAAGCATATGCAATTAATTTGTAACGAGCAGTTCCAATTGGTAATACGTCGGAGAAACCATCTCTTCTCTCGTGTCCACTGCATTTCATCTGGCCTACAATTTCTGCCTGACCACAGAGGGACGACTGGCGCCGCGGCGCCCGACACCGTCTCTCTTCATTCCATCGCTACCGTTACATTTAACTCGAAACTCGTATCAACTCCTATGCCAAATACGACCTTTTCTCTAATCAACTCATTGCGAACAGTCAATTTTGAAGAATGTCACTATTTAAAAGGACAGCTTTGCTCGCGATGAATCGCAAATATTGTTGAACATTATGTAACTGTTATCACTGCTACATTATCAATGTTGATGCAGCACCGCGCCTCTCAGAAATTCCACATTCTTGATACCTCGTTGTTTTAACTCGATTTAATCCATTCGCAGCATTACAGTATGTGTGCACAAATCAATTCTTGTACTAATCACTACAGGAAGTATATCAATCATTATATCTAATAATCATGTATTAAAAATTGTAGAAAATTACGAAATTCTATCATTGTTGCATTCATATTTTTTCATAAATGAAATCATAAATTTTTTAACAGACTTGCAAAATTTCTAAAATTTTGTAAAGTGTTTTATGAATATGATATCTAGTGACTATTAAAATTTCAATGCTTAGTCATTGTTTTTACGTAAGAGTTCATACAATCTCATTAGAGATCGTTCCGAAGTCTGATAATAAGCGTGTTCACAAAACGCGAACTGGTGCAGTTTACCTAGTAAGAAAGCATGAGAGATGAGTCGTTCCAGCGAGAATCGAGAGTGGGAAAGGGTGTATCGGCAGGGAGAAGGTGGCCCTAAATTGTTCAGATCAGTGTAGATTGACGGTGATTGAGACTACATTACAAAGACCTTGGAGTCGCTCGACACCACGTCGTCGGATTCATCGACCGTTATTCCTCGAGAAATTTTGCCGGGGCGCACCGGGTTCGAAAGGACTTGGACCCAGGACCTTGACGACTTTTAGGCGCATGATAATTTACCGGTGTATGCGTTCGCATCTAAATATCCGAATTAAGCCCAGCGAGCATCCGGGCAAGAGATATGCGAAACGTCGGGCCAATAAATTGATTCGACAAGAGAAAAAAAGAAAAAAGTGCGCAAGTTCGAGAAAGCAGAAACCGGGTTAAAAAGGAATGTTCGTAGGATGAAAAACGGACGGGGTGATCGCGAAGCATGCGAGCCGCTGCGTCAATACGAATCGATAAAACGATTTATTATTCAAATGGCTACGCATCGGTATTGAAAAGCTCGTTCAGATACTTTGCGTTGACCGCGTGGCTCCTCCAATTAAACGCGTAGACAAATGTATCTACACTTTTTCCCAATGCAATCGACCTTTGCACGTTTCGACGATCATATTCTCCTTCCGTTCAATTTAACGCTGGTAGATTTATTTGAACGAGAGACGAACTCGTTTCACGTCATACGTAAGGTGCGTGTCAGTGAAACCGTGAAAATGCATTCTTAGCATGCTGCGATAAGAATAGAGCAAGGAAGATAGAGTAAGATAACAAATAGAGGAGAGGTACGTACGTACGTACGTGGTATTGAAGTGTGTCGTATGGAAACATACGTTCACGTCTACTTCTACTACTGGTCCTACACAAGGATAATTGTGTTGCCATGACGATAAAGAACGCGGATCGATGCTTTTAACCCAGCGGAACGCATCGAGTCGATTTCGCGTCCGATACCTTGCGATATTTCTGTCTCCGTATTGCGCTTTTCTGTTCCTCAGGGTGCCATATGCCGGCTACTTGATCGATCCAGCTTTTGCGACGAATTGGAAAGTTTACGACGACTTAAGTGAGACTTAAACTCGTCTGTCCATCAACGATATCCAACAAATTTGTTCTCACACGAGAATAACGCGTTATCATAGATTTACCTGAGGAACGTAATTCAATACATCATTTTTCACCTCTTTATACATATGTAATATTAGTCGATATTAAACGGAGCGTTTAAAGCAAAGCGAAAATTAAAAGACATATTCGCGCAGAGCTCGACAATGATAAGAACACTAATTGTCATTCGCATTCGTTAGCGATACTCGGAGAGGCCACGTGGCTCTTCAAACTTCTGAAATATCTACATCTTTTTTCTTTCTTCATCAATTACGCTCGTCTGTTTACTCTTCCGAACGTAGCCTGTTATCTCTTGCTGGGTCCTACGCTTCACGCACGATAAGAGAATTTTGAACGAACCCAATACCCGGTCGCCTAAAGAATCGCAATTAACTTCCTGTCCTTGGAAGTCCCACAATTCCGTGATAAATTCTAATCCGACGTTTGTTGAAATCGTTTGGTCATTGACCAACTCCGTCGTCTAGCTATAGTATATTTTCACATGCGATAACGACACCGCAATATCAACTTTTCGTGGTTACATAAACTTCGCGACCGGCCGTACCGCGAAACAGTCGAAATTTAAAAGCTGGCGTTAGTCCGCTCAAGCGATACCTGGTCCTCGGGTTATCCTCGAATCGGATAACGGTACACGAGTGACCAAATTAACTGAAACTCAATGGTTTCGTAAACCTGAGTATCGCTACCTTCGTTCGTAGATTCAATTCCACAAAAGTCCCATAAATTAGTATGTACACGACAGGATACATTAAGTATAGTCAATTGATTGATAAATGTATTTAATTCTATGAAACTCATATCAATTCCGCTTAAAATGATAATAATCGTGATAAACACGAAACTATCATTAGCAGAAGATTTGTATACATTTGCCAGCGCGTGAACCGAACGTGAACCTGGAAAGTATTATAGTAAGTATTATATTTTAACGAAAAGTGAAAGTAACTTTCGATCGACGGATATAATAACATTTAAAAGAAATGTATTGTACGCACATCGTGCGAGATTATGAGTCAATACGTATGTTATACTCGTTGGGAATATCCAAGTTATAATATTGGGTATCTTGCGCGTTTAATAGTAATTTTATGGCGCATTCTTTCTAGCGAATGCACGCTAATTAACTAACGAATGTACTGAAATCTTGGAAATGCGTTTACTTAGAACGCGGTGGGTAACTAGTTTTACATAGAAATACTGTGATCATTGCATTGGACGACGTGAATTAAGTGAAACCGATCTAACGCGGCTGTGCACACGTAATGAAATGTGTAAGACCACTGGCTGACAAAGACAGTACTCTGGTTTGATAACAATTCGCTGAACATTGTTTTATTTAGAACGAAAAAATGCTATAGCTATTTATTTGAGTGATTGCGAGAACGACGTCTCATCGTCAATAGCACTGTGTGTCAAACGAAGGGACGAAGTTCAAATTCATTGATAATCGCGTACACGGTTCGATGTAACACGCAGTGTACATACGTGAGTACACAAGAGCATCTATGTAATGTGGTTTAATAAAAACACTGTTATCACGTCTCATAGAAAAAACGAGGAATTGAATGACATCTGTTGAAATGTAACAAGCAACATTGAATCGCGTTTACTAATAGCAAACGAAATGTAATTACACATGAAATCTTGTCAAGTATCCATATTGAACGTGAGATAATAGCCTCATTGCACTTGTACGCTACGAAACGTAGCGTAATTTATCTATACAATAATCAAATTGTGATATTCTGCTTTATTACGCGATGCTACTTAATGCTATAAAAGATCCTGGATCTAATCACTGTCTTTCGAAGCAAATACGTACGCACGATTCCTACGTTATGCATTTTACGAGTCACCTTGATAAACTGACATCACTTGGATTTACGGTTCTGCTATTAAATTCTATAAACACTTTCTCACTTCGAGAGAGATATTGAGTCGGACAAATCGCGTTGATATCCAAGCAAAGGTTTGCAATGAATTTCGACGCGCAAAAACGGGGGTACCGGGACAGTTTGCTATGCACCTGTACATTCCTCTCGTTTACGATTGTTCGAGACGGAATGTAAAAATCGTACAATAAATAGTTGGGTTACGGGGTTCTCGGCCATGTTGTGTTGATACCATGGAAAACGATTAGAGGGACCGAGAAATGCAGCAGGGCTATCTCGTCGACTGGCAGGCGAACCATTTCGCAAATTTGCTGTCGTACCAAACTAACCACTTACCGGCTGTGGCTTTGATGTTTTTCCCATGATGCCTCCGGTTCTTCCTCTCCGATGACCGTCCCTTTAGCAACATCGTACACGCACTTTATTACAATTTTTAACACTTCTCCCGCACTCGCTACGCATTATTATTCACCTACACGGCAGCCATTTGCCATCTACCTACTCGGCCACAAAGCCTGCTTCGCCATTACGTTCAGCCTTTGGCCGTCGGCCATTGGCGTCACGTGGTACGGCCTGTGACGTATCAGCGTTCTCCTCTCTCTCCCGCGTGGTACGTTTCGGATAACTCTAAAATTAGACGGCTCCAACATGATTTTCGACTAAACTGTTTCAACGCGATCAAACAATTAACCGAATCAATAAAAGGGTAAGTAACTATCGTTAAACGAACGTTGTATTTAATCCTCGTAACGGACAGGGTGTTCTAATGTATAACAACTAAGAAGGCACTGGCAGGATTCGAAATAATCTGCTGTATCGTAAGTCGGCTATATCTGAATCACTTTCGACGAAAACTATCCGCCAAGATTTAAAGCTATTGAAATATGAAAAATGTCCCATTTCGAAAACAGACGATCGCATCGAAAGATTTCGATCAGCGAAGGCAACCGATTCATAGTTTCTCACGATAACGATTGTTGTTTGTTTCCAATAGAAATTTATTTCGCAATAATCGTTTTTGCAAGAGATGATTTGCTTCTGCCGCTCCACTATAAGACAATTACCAAAGCTCACAATAAACCATACGTACAATTGTAGTAACCATATCATTATATATACCATCGCGTAGAAATTTATATTTTTTATATATCGTAACGCGAAATCGAGGGACAATAATAACATACATACGTCGGCCGTCAACGCGACAATCAGACGAAATACATTTTGCAAAAGATCACAACAATTATGCAAAAATATACGTTGCTCGCCTGTCGCGATCACATGAAAATCGAGACCATTTCGTAAATTTTTTCTCTACGTTCCAACACGAGACGAATGGATCGTACCACTCAGGAACGTAGTCTACAATTCATATTTGTCAACGTAAAATTCCTTCCCACCTCCTATCCTCTAATTCTTTGTAAAAATTTCCCATGTAGCTTCGATATCTAAGATCGTCGAGTATCGGTTGCAATATCACTGCGACATATGTATAGTTGCACTTTTGTTTTTTAATATCCCGTTAATTTGCGACGGTACCGTGATCAGAGCTAAACGTTTCCCCCCGTTTAATGGTATCCTCAATATATTTATATAAGAGTATCTAAGAAGGCCGAGGAACCACTAGCTGCGTGATCTTCAACCATTTGCGAGAAGGAGATAGTTTCTTAAAAAACCTTGCTCCGTTTACGGTGTCTACGATTTTTCATTTCGATTACCAGCGATGATACATAAGAACGAAATTAAGGCCCCTAGCCACGGTATCCGATATTATGTACGAGCGTAGAGGAATTTCAAATGTCTCTCTCTCTCCTTTCTCTCACCCTCTCACATTCTCACTTAAACACTACACATCTCGACAAATAATTATGTAAGTCATCACAGAAGCATTATCATATTCAATTAGACTACATACTTTTTTTTTCTTATGTTCTTGTTCAATTTAGCGCAGTAATATTACAATGATCGAGTACAAAATGGTTTTAAAGTTCCCAAGCCTAGTATAAAGCACTATTATATATATATATATATATATATATGTATATATATTATAAGTGTGCTTATATGTCGGCACATACCGTACACATGTACTTCGTCGTATATGGTATGTGTGCACACACGTATGGTCGCAGTTACCACTTAAAATCTAATTGTAGCGATAGTATTATCTATCATTATTCTATAAATGAAAAGCAAAACCATTAATGAACTGATCGCGAAATAATTACATAAAAAATAAAAAACCATTGAGATAAAAGGGAAGTGTAACAGGATTAAAAGTATGTTGAACCGTTGAATAAGATCTCGATTTCATAAACTAAGAGTGTCTTTCTTAAGAGGATAATTAATCGTGAGTGAATAACAACACCACATATATAGCCATTAATGAAATGAAATATAATGAATGAAGCGCTGTATAAAATTGCAAACTATTAGTTACAATCAATCACAAACACATAAGGTATTCTTAATGCCATCTTCGAGAAGATTCACAATCGTGTTCAGTGATAGGCACGTTAAAACTAAAAAATAAAATGTTACACGCTGTAATATCTTTCGATTGAAGTTAACACGTATATCTTTAAAAATGAAGGGGAAAGGTGTATTTCAGTTAGATGAAGGCAGTGTTCTTTTTTTTTGCAAAAGTAGAAACTGGGAGGAAAATAATCGATCGATCTCCGCTTCGTTCGCGGAGAATCTAGAATCATTCTCGAGTGTTTGATCCGATTTGATATTTGATCCCCCATCTTTCGTAACGAAAAGAAAGTGATTAAAATTGCAGATATCCTCGGCTACTATTTAATCGCTTGCATGAATCCCATAATTTTCTTCCGGCGAACAAAAATGGCACAAAGCGTAATGGAGCGCCCCGGGTGAAGCACAGCGAGTGCAATTACTCCGTAGTTTATTCGAATGTTTAAACACGTAACTCCGATGAATTTCTATTCAGCGGCATGACTCCGCAAGCCTTGTAGTCAAATCCCGCCTCTCCTCTTTCCTCGATTTTGCAACCGCGAAACATTATTTCGTTTACCCAGAGCTGGCAGTCTCCCTTTCGGCGGGCATGGCAGATTGCTCGGACAGAGCCGCCTTGTTCTGTCTCACCATCTCCGCACGCCTCTCCTTCGAAGAAACAAAAGATTACCGATGTTTTAAGCCGCCGAGTTTGCGACGAGTACTATTCTAAGACATGCCAGAACCAAAATTAAGCTAACACCTATAGGGTGAAGTAGAGCTGGTCAATGCAGGTTCATGCTGAAAACGATAACAAAACAAAATCCCTACGTGAAATAATTTCGACTACATAACACGGCGAAGCGATTAGAATTCATGACAAACGTCTAATCAGAATCTCGTATCCTACTGCAATCTAGTCACGGAATTCCTACTAATAACTTAATCAGCGAAACAGATTGTAACAAGCAAATGTATCTCGTGGACAGGTTTGGGAGACAACGAGAACATATTGAGTCAACAGAAAGGTGGCGAAATTACATGCTGGCGAATAGCCTGCACACGACGTTGAATCTCTCGTTGTCGGTTCTGCTCCGCAGTAGAAACCCTCTTGTCAAATTCGAACTTTTTCACCAGAAGCTCTCTCGTGGCCATCTGACGCACTTTTGCTATCTTCACAGTGTTCTAAACGACCATTTCAAATTCCCTTATTGGGTAAAACAGTCGGATAATTCGTGAGAAAGGATTTCCACTAATAAAAAGAAAAAGAAACTAAACGAATACTCGAACTACGTTCGCTCCTGAAAAGACGCCTCCTCCTCTTTATGAAAAATCGACCAAACCAGCCGTTACGACTACGGAAGCGAGAAATCCTTCCTGATACTAGCCAAAACAAATCCAATAGAAAAACCTGTACGACTAATATAGCCAAATTGCGGTCGGGAAACGCGTGCAACTTACATGATTGCGTAGCTTCTCCTTCTGTTCGCGCTCGATGTTCTGACGGCGTTCCTGAGCCTGATCCAGCTTGCCTTGGATCTGGGATTGGAGCTGCTGTACGCGCTCAGTCATTCCCTGACGCACTCGAGCCACTTGTTCCTCCTAAAAGTCGTATAAAATCAAATGAGATCACTGTAGGTCCCGTAGACGCGGGAGTTCGTCGATGATATTTAATGTACCGACATGTTCTTTCAAACGTTCCTGCATCCTCTTGATATTCTCGTCGCGTTGAGCAGCGGCAGACTTCAACTTCTCCTCCACGGCGCATTTCACCTCTTGAGTCTGTTGCTCGAGATTCAAACGAGTCTTTTCCACGCTCTCCAACTAAGATCGAAACATCGATTAAGGCAACGTTCTCGTTCGATGAAAATAAGAGCAGAAGAATCGCGAACTCACATGCTCCTTTAACTTGCTCTTCAACTCCTGGATGTGAGCCTCTCGGTTCTCCTCGGTGCTGTTCATCTTAGCGTCTAAAGATTCGCGGGTCGCGGTGATGAAAGCTGAGTTTAGTTCGTCTTTCTTACGGGAGGCCTCCTCGATTTTCGTGAGTTTAGCATTGAGAGCGGCGATCTTTTGTGCACCGAGAGAAAGCCTTCTCTCCTCAGCTGCTCGAAGTTTATCCTCGATGGCGACTTGTTGAGTCGGGCTCGCCTGTGGCGGCGAGGGTGCTCTCTTCTGCACCGTCGGCTCTGCCAAGATCACCTCGTAGCACAGGCCACCTTTCGATTTCTCTTGGCATCGGATCTCGGTTGCTAAGAACGTATCAACATAATTCTTCAACTGATTCGCGTGGTAACGCAATAATTAATTTTAATTGCCAAGGTGCAAAAACGAATTAATCATCGCCACTCGCAACGTAACTGAAATCCGCGTAACGATGTCACGACTGACATGATTCATTCATTACCCCCCATGGAGCAAAGCGCAATTAAAGGCATCCCCCCCGGTCTGGCATATGGGCGATCCACTTCGGCGGAAGATTTCTCGATCCGTCTCGGGTTTGGCTCGTAGGCTCAGCGAGGGCAGTTACGGAAGTATGACTCACGAGGCGCAAGAAGGAAAGGATCGATCAACCCACGGGACGATTGTCTCTAGGCGCCGCGACGTCTAGCGTCGGCACACACGCACCTTTTTCACCCCACTTACGGTGTACCATGCCGTACCGTGTGTTCTTCGTCACGTTTGCCGGCTTCGATTTATAATTCACCGGGCGACATATTGGCGACCCGTTCGCCGCAGGGTTCGTTGCACTTCGCAGAGAGTATGCGATGCAACATATAATTTTCAATCGATAAAAAAATAAAAAGAAGCCCAGTTAAACTTGCTATCCTGAACTTTGTTAATCGTGTTTAAGTCGAGTTGAAACGAGCGCCAGAGATCAAAGTCAAACGGTGTAATTGAGCTCGATTAAGAGAGCCGATCGCGAAGGTGTCGGAAGTGGAGGTCTCGTTAATTGAAAAGAGAGCAGCGTCACACGTATACTCACTGATGAACTTTACTTTCTTCGGCTGCTTGGTCCGCGGCTTTCCTTTGCCGCTGGGCTTCTTGAAGGGTGCATTACCCCTCCTGTCTGCCGCTTAGAAAATTGAGAATCAATGAGGCGGTACCGCGTTACCGTAGGGGTCAGGGGAACGAGGATCGCGCTTTAATTATCGGGAAATCGATGCAACCGTCTATTCGGAATCGGCTAACGAGTAAGGGTGGCCATCTTGGGCCGCACCCCGATTTTCCACAGGCTTTTCCTTCAGAGCACGTGCGAACGACTGGCCCTGCGATCGTCCGAAGAGCTCGCGGAAGTTCAGGGTGACTCGTGCATTAAAACCAGCAGTATCGACCCGTTTCGATCGGGCCACCGCTATTATTACTTTCAAACACGTACGGAGGATTCCAAGAAATGAAAAGAAAACTGTTTCGATCAGGATATCAAATCTCGTGCGTAAGAAATAAATTGCAACGATGCGAACAAGTTGTTATCGTAGAAGATGCACAGGTGCACCGTGAATACCTATTGGTAGAAACTAGAGAAACTGATCGAACTGCAGGTAGCCAGGATAATATGATACCAGCGTGATATCGACCACCGTCGACTCCGGTAAAAATAAGCTAGCCGTCGAGTTTGAAAAGGGAGGATTTTCAAGGGAAGAGTAAAAATTATTTAAACCTGACACGATCGGTAATGATATTCAGGTTTAAGAAAAATAAAATGAACTCGTGTAGAAAGCGATGTCAAAGCTGTGAATATAAGTGAGGAAATGCGGGGTCTAAATAGATATCGCGATACCGTATAAAATAGGATTAAGTGAAATATCCGATGCTTGAGTCTAGCGGATCACCTCGATTGCAGAAGTCATTCACCGCGGTATCGACTCTTCTTCCCCTTCTGATTAAACGATCTACTATGGAATCCCGAATCTCGTCGAAACGGTTGCACCTTTCCCGATGAAAGCGTGACGGGGAACGGTGTTACTCGAGGATCAGAGGACTCACCTACGATGCCCAACGGTGCTTTGCAGCTGTGACAGAAGCACTGCAACACTGAGTCGCGCACAAGACCGATCAGCATGTTTCCGGCGTTCGCGAATCGCGCTCCGTAATTGCCGGAAGTAAAAAAGCTGTCGTGAGGAACGAGATTACGAGAAACAAAGGTGAGAAGCGCTGAGCGAGATCGCAGGGGAGAGTCACAGAGTTTCGACGAGCAAAGAGGAGGGTCGGAAGTGACTGGGAACTGGTATCTGGGGCGGTGGCTGGAGGGCGACTGATCCGCACGGTGCGCCACGACGCCTGGCGTCGCTCAATATCCACCCACCGGCGCCTCTCGCGCACCCCTAACCGGCACGGATCAAACCACCCCCCCGGTTGCAACGAGCACAGCCTACCCGACGACAAGCCACCCTTCCACTTCTGCTAACCTTCCAACCTCCAACCTCCACCTCCGATAGGCCTTTAACATGCATATATCGTGGACCCGGCTGCCTGCCGGCCGCTAGGCACGTGTACGAGGTCTACACGAAGGCGTAGAATAGCATCTGTCCACCTCAGCGAGCCTCTTACACCTCCTTCACAAAACTTCGCACCGGCAACCGCCCGCTGATCAATGGACGATGATATCTCCTTTCCACGATTCTTAAGGAATTCCGCGGCTCATCAGTTTGGCACGAGAATGCGAGCTTCAAACTCTATGGAAGTGATAGGTAAAACGAAACTATTATCTACAAAAGGTGATCCTTTCTTCGATGCACAAACGCATAATCCTTCTAAAGAATAGAGATTACACAATTCTTTGTGCACCCCGTTTTGAATACTTGGCTCGACGCACGATTATTTCTTTGTCTAACGAGGACAGAGCAATGCTGGAATGCATGATAACTAGCCTGCACTATCTCTCGCTTATTGATTTGAAAGTTTGCGAAGATTTTACATAACCAGCGCCCTATTTCGTGACGTCTATTATAAATCAAGCCCTACCGCTGAGTTCTACCCCTGGTTCGTTACATAGTATCCGATCTTCGGCCTGACTCATGGACCTTGCGGTATGCACCGCGGAGAGAGGAATCTTGTTTCGATTTTTCAATATCCGTGTTAAGCGCTCCTCGAACCCCCGGGGTATACAAAAGCCTCTTCTATGATCATCGCTGTAAAAAATTTGAATACTTCGTTATGTATCTCTGCGATACTCTTTTTTGGAGTTAGTCTTTTTCCTTAAATCGAATCACCATAGCAAAAAACCGATCCAGGCGAGAATGACGTAGCTGTTATTCCCCTCTCGATTTCCAAGAAAACGATCAATTTTTTGCTCCTTCCTTCACGCTGGAAATAGATTGCCTTTGTCCGGAAGCTGAGTGTCTCCCGTTCCTTCGATGGACACACCCCGTCTTATTGTCAGCAGTGTCCATCCTCTTCTCCGTTTATCGGAACGGTTTAACGAGTCGCGGATCGGGATAATCGATCTGAACGGGCGACGCGATGGTCGCGAGGGAAAAGATCGAAGTCGGAATATGTAGAACGCAAACGAAGATCGTTGTTGCCCAGTAAACTCTTCCATTTCGTGATCGAACAATCGCAACGTCGGATACACCGTGGCGCATTACGGTCGAAGGATACGCTGTAAAGTGAATGAATCTCTCCTGTACGCCGCCGTGGGATCGATATCGTGGAATATTTTCAGAACGAGGGAACAGGCGATGTTAATAATGCAGTCGCCCCTTTTTCCACTAGTCACGAACCGTGGTAAATTGCGCAGAAATCGGACTGTCGTGTACGGAGTTAATATAGAAAATAAAATTCAAACAGAAATTTGTTCTGAGCATTTTCAATTGTCATACTCATAAATGAGTGTCTGTCTAATCGATTACAATAAATATCTAGAAAATTATATCGTATATCGAGTTCGTATAAAAACTAATAGAAAACGTATCAATTCGAACCAGGTGAAAACTAAACTGGAATGTCGATCTCGTACGTACATGCGACGTGTAACGAGCTTCGTTACATTTAATTGAATCTAGAGAAGCGTTAACGAAAAGAACGAAGAAGAAATTAAAGAGGGAGCTGGTTCGTCGAGAAAAACGCGTGGTTTTAAAGCATGGTTTATCGCCGCGTGCCCTTTAAGGCAGGAAGAAATTCAACGCCGAGTTTCACCGGGAGGGGAAAACGCTGACGGGCGTTTCACCCGATATACAATCTTGCACGGTGCACCGGACAATTGGATTAACCTACGCACTTCAATGTCATCGAGCACGCACGGCTGTTTAAAGTCGGCCAAGAGTCAACCGAGCCGAGTCTCTCTCACGGTGCGGGAGATGAACCTCATTCCCCGGAACAAGAAAGGTTCCGGGGGTTTTAAGTTGCGCCGGCTATGTGGCACACAGCCGGTTCAATTGTGAGATACCATTATTATTTGTCGGTACGCGACGCTTATGCGGGGCCCGTTACATCGCATGTACTCACGGCAATGGAAGATCAATACGATCGTTCTACGTGTAATTATTCGTATTGCGAAATTGCCGATAGCTGCGGAATTTGATCTGCTCGTGCGCGACGTGGTAGAATATCTCTACATCCAGATACTCGTTTGTAATTTTGTCCCTCGAAACAACATCAGAGGATTAGAACTCCCACCCGTCTTACGTCGAATTAAGAACTATCAAATGAAACAGAAAATGAAGAAACGAAAATACTTGAATAATCGGGTGGAATAAATACTCCCATTTCGAATATGAAGATATCGTAGAGGGATTTATTGAAGAAAAATGCAAGTTGATTGAAATGTTGTTCGCTGGTTGAGAACCGCTAAGAAAGCCGTTCGAGTAGCACTGCAGTCGAGTCAAGCTGCAGTTGCCACGGTGAAGTGCAGGCTGCACTACTCCGAGGACGCCAGTGTGGAGGGCTCTGACCTCTTCTCGGCAACTATATCTTACTCTCGGTCGCCTTAGGGTGTGTTCCTACCGCCCGTCACCTAAATTGCCTACCTAATTAAGGATCCTTTGTCATCCGCTGACTTCTGTCATCGAAAATCGTGCAAAAAACTTGCGTTCTTCACGGCTACCATACCGTCATTTCGCATTTGATAAAACGGAATTTCAGCTCGTTACTCGTGGCGATTTTGCAAGCTCATAATAAGCTTGTATAAATTAAGTACACGTGTTAGTACACTCTATTTTAATAAATCGGCAAAGGAAAGATCCAAACATTGTTAGTATAGCTAAATGAAAAATAGTATTTGCCACTTACGCTCTTTAACAGGCGATTCGGTAGCTGTAGCCATTGTTTCTCTGTAAAAGAACATTCGTTCTTGTAAAACGATTAATAAAGGAAAGGTGGATTGAGTTTTGTACAAACATTCCTCTTTCCATTTCACTGCATCTATTTTTAGTAATCTTTATCGTAACAATAAGAAGTTTGATTCAAACACAGAATATACGTTAGGTACACACTTGTTTACAATGAAAAATTGATCTATTAAATTGAACATCGATA
Source organism: Ceratina calcarata (assembly GCF_001652005.2). Taxonomy (NCBI): domain Eukaryota; kingdom Metazoa; phylum Arthropoda; class Insecta; order Hymenoptera; family Apidae; genus Ceratina; species Ceratina calcarata. The sequence goes on from NW_017153019.1 coordinate 317,420, forward strand.
GATACACTTTATATCTTATCTGCTATTTAAGATAACAAGTGAATCGAAAGAAAAGTGCAAATATTTCATGAACCATTCGTCGAGTCTCGCATATGAACCGAAGACGGTAGACGCTGGCATTTGAACTTTTTCAGGCTTGTGTACATACACGGTACAATAGATCAAAGATCAAATCGACGTTAAATGATTAAAACGAGTATCCTTATCCGATCTTTTTATTTTTCGAAAACAGAAAGATCGGAAATAAATCGGATTAAATGTTTAACTGTATGGAAGACATCAGAGGTACGATAATTATTTGCTACTCGTGCGCATGATAGATTTCTGTAACAACGCCACAAGTTGAATACATCGATTACGATCATTGAACAGAACATCATATTCTCTGTTTCGCATTGAACAGTGCCTAAATCTACTGATCGAACACGATCGGGTCAACGAGAAACTGGCGTCCCTTTGTTCCCAGCGTCTCTTTGTCTCTACGCGATAACTTTTAACATGACACGATGCGAACGAACGAAACGTTTAGCTTACCTGTTTTCGAGTCGACGGGATAAAGGAACTATTATCGATCAGCGAGCGTAGATCCTTCGACGAGAACAAGCACGTATTTGTACACTGGACAACACGAGAAGATCTGAACTGAACGGACGCTGGACTGGAATTCCTGCTTGCTTTTATTGTAACATGCAGTTATCCCTGTGTATTTCAGCGATTCACACTACCACCGTCGAGCCACACAGACGACACGTACGTGCGTTTTGTCGATGTATTGGAACGCGTTCTGGCTGCCATTCGTCGAGCTATACGACCGGTTCGTAGAGATTGGCTTGTTTGAATTCGAAACGTTGGCCGAAGCGTAACACAGGACGTGTCGCGCGGATCCACTTTTACTACGTATTCGCAGTTACCGTTTTCATTGTTTAAATCTCTACTCATTGCAAGTATACACTCCCGGTATGTACTACATATTTGTCTTTATCTTTCTTCCTTTAGAGACTCTAGACTTCGTAAATAGACCGTGGATTTTTACGCAAAATATTTATGGTAACTATTTACTCTCCCTTTGACATTTTATACCTTTCTACATTGAGCTTTCTTATAAATAAGTAAAATGCGCATTATTCATGACGTTCGTGAATCGATGTAGCACTTGTTTATTCAGTTATATTTATTCGATGTACATTAGCTTTAACAAGGTATCTTAGCCTCATTTAAACATGAAGCATTTACGTGATTAATGTTATAAATCCTTTACGAGGATTTACTTTACACCTCTTAGTTTTCGTGATTCGCGCAATTTCCATACTGTTGTAAAACCTGCGTGTACGTTTTCATTCAACTGATCGCGATTCAAAAAAGAAACATCCATTCTGGATGAATCATATGTCTGCGTCCCTAGCAACGTACGTACTAAAACGTGTGGGAAGTTGTAACCGTTGTGCGACCACGAGAACATAAAAAACCGAATCCGAATATGGTCGACTTGTTATAACTGGTCTCCATGATTTTACAAGAATACGTCATATGTCCGTCAGGATTTTAGCTAAACGCGATTATACTTATTTTCATTAATTTTCAATGAATACAAATCAGTGAGTATAATACGTCTGTAAATAAAAATGTCGGAAACGATCGTGGAAAGAAAGACACTTTACTTAGTATACATTTAATTATTACTAGTCTCTCATATTAAAATATACAATTAGTATCAAATAGATCCTTGTACAAATAACACTTATGCACATGTTTTATTAATTAGGGCAGTAGTTTGCTCTTGAGTGTCATGACTTACGAGAAATAAACGGTAATATGGTATTTTGAGCTTGTTTGATGGTGCAATTTCTCTGAGGTAGAATATCATCTCAAACGTTTACATACACGTGATGAAAAACCGTAGGGAATATGCGTTTATACATAAATTACACTGAAGTATAAAATGTATGTATGAACTCAGTCTTAGGATCCGCGCGGTCATAAGATTGAGTTAGATACATTTTATTGCTTCCTGTGTTCGTTTACATTCGAATTGTCCTAGCTAAATGTAAAAAGCGTTGTTGCCTCAACTTTCATCGTATAGAGGAGTGCCGTCTCCGCTCATAGACATACTTCGAGGACTAGAATTCGTGAATGGAGTCCCCCTGGGAGATTTGTAAGACGGCGTCCGAACAGATGGAGTTCTACTACGAGGAGGCACTCTTTCGCTTTGAACATCTTGACCCCGCGGCGTCTTCCTGGCGTCGTCGTATCTCGGAGTGGTGTTACTAGAATCAGAATGAATACACGTTATTCCAAGTAAAATCATTGCAAACAGACTAAATAATACTTATATTAATAAGTACTTACAATTCTTTCGAAGTCGACTGCTTCGCTCGAGCCCAAGCTTCCGCGGCTTTCGACCAATTCGTTGCGTCGGTATTGTTCGAGACAGATCTGTGAGATCTCGCGGTTCTGTGAGCGATCGGATTGACCGCTGGAGGTATCGGTTGTAGAAATGGTCCCTGAGCGTGGCTGGGCGTTTGCGGGTGATGAGGCGTGTGGTAAGGGGTCATAAACGGTGTTTGACCGGAAGGCGTGTACGGCGTACTTCCGTACATTCCGTAATTAGTGACACTGGCCGCGCCTGGTGTATACGGTGGATAATGGTGCGGAGTTTGACTCGCTACCTTCGAGAGGGAATGCAACATGTGGTGCGGCATCGTCTGCGCCACTCTCTGTATCGCGTCTGAATTTACACCGTTGACTCCTGGCGTGCCGTTATACGGTGTTCTGGACGTCATTACTCCGTGCGGAGTTCCAGGCGTCGATTGTCCCGGTACAGGATCTCTGAAATGTTCTTTAAACCATCGGAACAGCTCGTTCACTTTGCTGAACATTTGACTCCTGAATCGAAATCCCTCCGGCGTTACGGTAACGTACTCGTGACGGCAACGAGTACGCGGTAAATAAGAGAGTAGAAATTTGCCTGGATAATTCTTAGCCGCGGACACGATGTACGGTATCCCACCTGGATTCTGTTTCTTCTGCTCCTTCAGTATTTCCTCCGCTTTTTCTTTGACACCTTCTACATTTAGTTTGTAATATTTAAAGTCTAAGAGCTCCGAAGCGTACGCCGACATCGGGTTGATGTGTCTCGCGATTATCTCGTCCAGATCTTCAAATTCCTCGCTGCCGATCCACAAACTCCGACCCAAAGAGAAGGTGTTCTCTTTGCCTTCTTCCCTTATGTCGATGTGCTGATAAATGTTGTCCGTCACTTTCCACGTTACCGTTAAATGATCGGATCCTTTGCTGCTAGGCCGAATTATTGCTTCCCCTTGTTTCACGTTTTGCATTAATTTCTCGGCCTCTGCGAAGCTCACGTTATGGAAACTAGGATGAATTATAACGCGTTTCACATAAGTTCGCCTCTGTTGCACCTTCTTCGTCTCCTCCTCCGTTTTCAGATCTTTCTCTTCGGCCTCCGTGTCATAATGAACATCTCGTTGCGGTCGCCACTCGTGATTCTCGTCCAACAGATCACTAGTTTTACTAGTGCACTCGACGCTGAACCGGTCAACCTCGATTTTTGTTATACGACAGTGAATCACTTGGCCTACGCGAACTCTCTCTTCGGGATTGGCCACGTGTTTGTCGGATAAATTTTTTACGTGAATGTAACCAGATATCCCGTTGTCTAATCTTAGACGAACGCCCGTCGCTTTTCCCGGGCACGCGTCAGTGTCGAAGTGATTCCACACTTCGGATAATTCGGGGAAATCGTTCTTCAAACAGAAAGGACATTGCCATAATCCCGTCTCATCGTTGCGAACAGGATTCGCCTGTTCCAATTGTTCTCCTTGTGGCTTCTTATGAGATATCCCTATGACCGTTGCCAAAACTAATTTACCTACGTAGAAAGTCTCCGGTGTTTCCTTCGTCAAAATATCAAATAATTTCTCAGGACTTAATGGTTCATAAGGAAGCCGGAGATCTTTGTATCTACAATTCAGTTCAGCTCTTATATCATAAAGAGTAATGCACTTGTTGCCGAAACCCTGCCTTTCGAGCTCCTCCGCGAACGCGTCCAAATCCAGATCCTTCAATCTCTCTGGCGATTCGAGAATTTCTTCCAGAGCCCCCGCCGGATTTGCGTCCTCGTCGTCGTACTCTAAAGCATCCACTGCCATTTTTCTGGCCCACTCGTAAGTCTCCGGATGTACGCGCGAACCATCCAGAACTTCTACGTACGCCTCTGTACTGTCTCCTAAACTGTTCGTGTCTATCTTGATGAAACCAGCGCAATTGACGAACACCTTCGGTCCCATGTGACACGCCGTTATAAGTTGCGTCCTGTTCTCCAGCCTCTGATTAGTTTGCTTCAGAATTTTGATCAACGCCTGTCCTTTCCGAGGACCCAACCCACATACAAATTGTACTAAGTTTGCTGTATAAGGCTGCTGTACCGCTCTGTTTAAATCTACTCCCACCTCGTTTATGCGATTTATAAATTCTAAATATAGGTTCTCTATAAGATCATCTTTAGGAAGTTGATCTTGTAAAGGATGGTATTTAAGGCACAGAATTTCCTCGTCTATCGTACACAACTGCGAGAATTCTAACAACGGATCTTGCAATCTTCTAGCTAGGGATATAGCTTGTCTCAATAAATCTGGGTAATCCCTGAACTCGGCTATACCTCTGTTGCTGTTCGCATAAACTTTAGCGAATTCGTTGTCGCATATTTCTACTTGAATCGCAGGAAACTGTTCCTCGTCTGCGAGACTGGACAAGCATTCCTTTATGTCTGCCACTATCATCATCGCTTCTCTAGATTCGCCGCTTACTACTATAACGTGCGGCTTCCTCGTGGCAATAAAATTTTTAATTGCTAACAAATCAGCCTCCTTCAACGCCTTCTCGTTCTCTCTGTAGCTGTTCTTGCGTTTCAACAAATGTGGTAATCGCAGGTGATCGGTGCACTCTCCCTCCGGAGAAATGACGCAAGTGAAAGCCGATTGAGACGGATCGGGCACGTAAGCCAGACCCATTACGCGAGTTCCTTTACTGGTATTCCAATCTTCGTCGTCTTCTTCAGGGAACTGATACGAATACGGTGCGATTTTTATCCAATTGTACATTTTCCGACAACAAGCTGTCATTACGCACTGCTTTGCCTCCGTTAGAAGAGTCGATCGCAATTCTTTTTTCAGCTGCGGTATGACGACACGACTCAACGCTATCTCGACGCTGCCAGTTCTTAATGCGTTCCAGTCCTGCACGCTCTTACTAAATTCATCCCTGTAGTACAGTTGTTTCGACTCGTCGATATAATTAAGGGTAGTGTTTCCTTCTATCGTGTCGCTGAACGAGATGTTAATCAATTTATCTTGTTCTGCTATAAATAATTTTAAAAACTGATCGCCCACGAGATCCCGTACTGGTTTATCTTTGAGATATTTCATTCCATTGATCGCATGATTTTCATCTATCTCCTTGATCCCCTTTTTAGTCGGTATCACAGATATCTTTCCTCTTTCCATGTACATTTCCCGTACGCATCTCCGTACTAATGGTTCGTGCGCTAATTGAATCGCGACCATTAATTGTGCCGCTTTCAACACTTCTTCACTCGTTTGAAAGACCGTAGAGATATAATCGTTCGCTGCTACCGTGGGTTCTGCCGGTTCTTGATCTACCTCGTGACGCTGATAATTGTCTCGAAGATTTTCAGCGAACTGTTCCGGGGAGAGACCGAACTTTTTAGCTAGACTCTCTAAACCAGCCTTTTTACAGATGTAATAAGGGCCCTTCCTGATCGGCTGCTTCAACGTCTCATCTACTTCCTCCTCTTTCTCCTCGACTTCAGGAACTTCTTCGGGAGGATCTAGCCCGTTCTCTTCCGCTTCTGCGATTGCTTGTCTCCTTTTTTCCATCCTAGCTTTTTTTCGCTCTTCTTTTTCCTTTTTACGCAAGCTCTCTTGCATCAGTGGTACATCTTGATTGTAATATAACATGAAATGCCGATAAATATCATTCAGTTCTTCGAAACTCTGAGCGTTCCTAAGCCGATCGATATCATCCTCTTTGATGATTCGTACGTTCTCGGGTAATGGAGCATCAGGATTTTTCATGATCTCGTCCAACTGGAAGTCTCGCATCTTTTCAAACAGCTTCAGCAAATTCTCTTTCCTCTGCTTAAGTTGACACCATTTCGCATCGAATTTATAAATCTTCCATAGGTCGTTGATGTTCAATTCTGGTAGTACGTATTCCTTCCTGTAAAACGAGATGAATGGAACTTCGAAGTTTTGATTTCGCATGAAGTCCAAAGATTTCTTAATCTTCCCCACGGTCTGCGGCCCCTTTTTAGCTCTCTCTTTGGCCTCCTCGTTCAAATGAGCATCTTGCACTGAGATCGTTGGCTGACAGAACGCTTGTTTATAGATCCATTCCGCTTCGAGATCTAATTCGTCTGAACCCTCCACTGTCGGCGTAATGGGAACGGTTCGAAGTTGCATTCGTTCAGGAATGTCCGTAGTACGAATTTCGTTGTCGACGTCGGTAAAATGCCCGCGTATAAGTTCGCTCGGTTCATACACTTCGAATATGGTTTTCTTCGTGCTCTTCTTCTTCAAATGCTTCTTCGATCGCCTCGGTCGATCCTCCACCTCGTCATGAAGATACTCATCCTCCTCCTCTTCCTCTTCTTCTTCGAACTCGTCCTGCCCGTACTTCCCGAATTCCTCGTAATCAAAGTCGATGCCGAAGATATCCTGAGCTTCTTGTAAAGCAGCATCCGAATAAATAGGTTTTTTCTTCTTCCGCTTTTCAGTTATAGGTATTCCGTCTCCATCCACGATGAAATCATCATCGTCTTCACTGTCCTCTTCGTCGAATGGTTCGGTCTCACCCCTAGGACTGATTTCGCTCCTTTCTTCGTCTTCGTCACCAGAGCCTTGAAACAGTTCATTGGCGATAGCATCTCTCTCATCGTCTACCACTCTTTCTTCTTCTCCTTCTGACTCCTCATCCTGTATTCTACGTAACCGTTTAAAACGATGCTTCCTTTCGACTTTTACACCTAAATTCTCTTCGAGCAGATCATAATCTTCATCCTCTAAACGGTCATCGAATTCGTCATCACTCTTTTTCCGTTTCCTAGAATCCTCAGATCCATCGCTGTCTTCTTCAGGATTGTCATTAATAAGTCCTGGCACTTCTCCCTCGTCTTCTATGCATCAAAACGAACAATATGTTATATTAGTCAGGAAATAATTTTACATAATTACAATCTAAGTATCATTACACATGGTTCATCATAGTTCATTCTAGACTATTAAACTGACAAGGGGACCGCATGTCAATGCGTTTAACGGGACTTCGGTTTTTATATTTTAGTGTAAACTCTTTAAATACCATGTAAGTCGTTCTGTTACCATACAGGTATTATAGACAGAGTAAGGAAGACATAGGCTCTTGTGTAACGTGTACCGTGTATTCATTTAGATAGAGAAAATAGAAGACCTCTTTCTTTCTCTTTCTATCATGCGCTAGTAGAAAGAGAGTATATTGTACAATGAGTACCTAAATTCTTTGTCTAGGCAGGTAAGCAGGTAAGCAGGTAAAAAGTTACGCTTGCTGCGAGACTTTACCGTTACCTTTATACCTGGTAAACAGCCGTAGCTGCCGAATGATTCATCCAGAAAATTCGGCAGGAACGATTCACAAAGGAAAACATACTTAACAGTGCGTTTGCAGAAAATTACACATCAAGCGTTCTTCCTATTTGTATTAATTTGATTGTCACGTTAAATTCACGTATTCGCGGATAATTCACGTTAAAGGCAATTAAAATTAAACGAAAGGAAACACATTTCTCTCTATAATTTAAACTTATTGTCATTCCAAAAGCGACTTGCAAAGTAGGGCAGTCCTCTTGTGAGGAAAATCATGTATAATATTCACGTTTTCTTACCTTCATCATCTTCGTCGTCGCTCTCTTCCATAGCTTTTAATTTCTTGAGTTTCCTCCTTTCGTTAATATCGAGTTCCTCCTCCTCCTATGAATTAATGGAAAATCGGGTTAGCCCAAGTCGAATCTTTATCCAGATTTCTCTCAACTAAACAGTTACCTCACTCTCTTCTGCTTCAGCATCCAAGTAATCTGCCATTTCTTGTTAGTTTCTAACTCTTCCGGCAAAATATATAGAAATATAAACTGAAATGATCACAGATGGATGCAAAGAAGCGATGTCAGTCGTTTTCGTGTAACACTCCGAGCTTTGACTATCAAGCATTGTCAGCCAGCCTGAGTGTCCGGCAGTGTCCGGGTTCTTTCGCGCATGCGCGACCATTTCAGCATCAGTACATGTAGAATTTTCGATAAAATATAATTGTGATCATGATCATAATTATATGGGCTGCGTCCATTGAGAGAAAATTAACATTTTTTAATTTAAAACAAGTTTCGTCGAAGACAATGTTATTAAAAAAAGTTACAAGACTCCTATATAATACACTAGAGTAGACTGTAAACTTGGCCGCACATAGCGGTCCCATTAATGCCGGTCTACCAATCAGCTAACGGCAGCTATTTCTCCCAACCAATTTACCACAACCATTTACAAACCATTTTAAAGCATACATTTGTTCTACAAAATATTAATACATTATTTATCAAATGATATAAAATATTGCACATAATACGAGTTTTTCGCGACATTTTTTAACGTTAGACGCATACAAATTGTTGAGGGAGATATGTTACGGATTAACTTATTATTAAATAGAATGTAGAATCGGGATAGTAATTATAATTTGACAAATGTATTCCCGTTCCCGCTGAAAATGATTTTGTATCATAAAAAATCGCTGACGTCATAGTCAAATACGATCATGGAGAGTTTAAAAGATGTCTAGCGATCTGATGGTTCAGAAGTTCTGCATATTAATCTATTATATTCTTTCATAAATCCTCATTTATCTCCTCGAGATACAAGTTCGTTCAATTTTTTATGACTGTTTTTATGTGTTCCACGTGACATTCGTTCACCCGACGAATGAGATATAATTATACGCAAGTGCTTAATTATTACTTGATTAGCTTTTAAACTGAGGTTAAGAAAACTGGAATAAAATGTCTATTACTGCGCCAAAACATGTTATCCTATCATTATTTAAACGAAATGTTTCGCAAAGTATTGTTGATCGTACGAAGAACAGTGTTTTACGACAGTTCCATCAAGGATCGCAAATACAATTTCGTAAGGATTTAAATAGATCGCCTTCGGCATATCTTAGGTAAGGAGAAATATTACCCATTCGTATTATCTTTATTCCTTAATCAATAATAAATGTTGCATTTAATGAATAACAAATACACTTCTCGTCTAAGCATAGCACATCGTTACTCTGTCTTTATCAAGAACAGTGTTTTAGATAAATAAATTAATTTGCATATTTGTATTCCAAAATGTAAGACTCTATCTCTCTATAGAATATTATTATTATTTAAAGTATTCGTCTTCTTTAATATAAAAATGATAGATGGCAATCAGTTCATTGTTCTATACATTGTTTAAATAAATGACTTTCGTAATATAATTTATGGTTTTGTATTAAAAATAATATCAAGGAAATCTTCTTTAGTTTTGTTTGGATCACAATGTATCACAGTTTGTGTCCCACAATGCCTCACTGCTTTTATGATCACTGTCAAGGATTTACTTATCTCTGATCCAAGTTCTTCTTCATTATTCTGTGATTTTATGTGGTTTGATTTTATGCAATGGAGAAGGTTACAATAAAACAGATAAAATATGCTCGAATCAAATACCATTGCAATAATTTTGACTATTATTGAATAAGGAAACTGTACCTCTTGGAGGGTACTCTGTATTTCTTCTGATTCTAGTTTAGCGTCTTCTTTAACTGATATCGATGACATATTATAAGAATTCTCAGTCGAGCAGAATAGTCTGACGTAAAAAATTCTGTTGTCATGATAATTGAAAACGATTCCACAGCTCGCTGCGTTCGAATATAAAAAAGTACATTTCAATAGTTATACGAATCAAATTTAAAATTCCAATACGTGATAATTGTAATTTGTTTGACAAATAACCGTAGAGATTAGGCAAATCTACATAATTATAATGTACAAATGAAATTAAATAAATTATCTGTGTTGATAATATGTAATTTAAATTGACTTGCATACATATACATATGTTGCATCTGTTTGCAAGTTTGTTTATACAGCATAAGATAAAAACAGCAAAATATAAGAACAGCAGAATATTTGCATAAAAGATTATATTAATTATTAATTTCGATAAGTAGTATCAATAATTCGAATTACAATTAATTTCGAAGTTCAAGCAACATTACACGCGAGAATATCTATTTTATTCTGTAACATTCTGACTATCTTTAGTACTTTTGCAAGACATTTGTATTGTTATGTTAATCGTTAAGATTGATTTGGTAAGAATGCAGATTTAGATAGAGCTACAGCTTTGTGTTCAGTTTGTTTCATGTAGACATGTTGACTGTATTTTACTTACTGAACTCCAGCAATTTATCTTGGTTTCATCCTTGAATTGAAGAATCCTTGGAGTCGACGATGAAGTTAAGGAATAGATTAGCAAAATTTTCTTGAAACTTCAATGACAATGACGAAACATTTTACACGACGAAAGACATGTTAAAGTAGTTATCTTAACTTACGGTATCGGATAGGAATGATTTGCAGTTTCATTTCTTGTGTCATTTCGGCATATTTCATTGTAGAATGTAATTCAATACATACTACCGTCCTCGCCCCAATTCTTATAGCAGTACTGAATGGCAATAACAATGACAAAGGCAATGTACCAAACGAAGTAATCTTAATTTTTATAAGTCAGAATTGGTACCTTTTTTTTCCCCTCTTCAACCGCCTGGAAAAAATGTAAATAATTGAAGTTGATAAATTTATTAACAAATTTTTCCAATAAGTTTCAATGTATTTAATGTACTCCAAGAATATATTAGATAAATATGAACAGTTCGACTAAATTATATATTCAAATAAGGTGGATACGTCATTCTTTGTACGTATACTTATATATAGAGACCTAAAACGTAGCACGACTGTCTATTTTGTTCCTCGAGTGGTTCTACAAAATTCTCTTCACGCAGAAAATGAGCTCGCAGTATGTATTTGAAACGCGTCTAAACATGACTTCAATCACGTAATTTACACTATAAATCTCGTTATTTTAGAATTTTACAATAACGCCTCGATAATCCAACTCATCTTTTAGAATTCATTACTTTTATTAATCGTATTCTATACTTATTCCAACGATTCTCCTACGTTCAATGTTCGTAGTATTATCGGTTTGAATTTCTTTTCTTCTAGATCAAAGAATGTCGACGTGCGGACAATGTATTCCGTATCGGAGGACACGTATGTGTCGAACAAGGACGAAAGCCGTGAGCTAATGGCCATTTGGCCCGACGTTGTTCGCGACCTCACAAATACTGGTCGTCACCTGGATATACCCGACGTGACCAAGTGGTTGGCAAAGGTATTCCTCTTTATCAAGAGATGAAACGATTGAAAATTGATTATATTTTGATTACAGTTAAAGATACGCTTTGTTTAATTTAGGTATTGCAATACAACGTTCCTATAGGAAAGAAGATCCGAGGTCTGTCAGTGATATACGCGTACAAATCTTTATGCCCTCACGATCTAACAGATGAAAATCTCCGTCTGGCCCGAATCTTAGCCTGGTGCGCAGAATTGGTATGAAATTTCTTTCAAATTAATCTACAAATTTACCACGAACCTTCGATATTTATACGACTGTGCATTGGACAGATGCAAGCGTACTTTTTGGTGTTAGATGATATTCAAGATGGATCGGAGACGCGGCGAAATCAACCGTGCTGGTACTTGACCAACGGCATAGGCCTAGCAGCCACTAACGACGCGATTATGTTGGAAATGTGTATATATCAACTCCTCAGGAAACACTTTAGAACAAATGAATGCTACTTGGGTCTCATCGAATTATTCCTAGATGTACGCACTTTTTAATAGTAATTAACAGGCTGCGGATTACACCTCGAGAATTTGTATTAGCAACGTTGCGTTATTTCCAGAGTACGTTAAGGACGGCGATGGGTCAGTGTTTAGATATGTTATCAACGAACTTCGGAAAGGCTGTGAATCTGGATCTTTATACTATGGATCGATATAATTCTATAGTGAAATACAAGACGTGCCATTATACCTTCGTATTGCCAGCGATGGCCGCTATGAACCTGGTACGTTTAAACAGACTTGAATCGTTGCTTCTTATAAAATTACATTCTCGTTTAGGCTGGCATAAAAGACCCGGAGATGTATAGGCAGGCGGAAACAATTTTATTGGAGATGGGTCATCTGTTTCAAGTGCGAGACGATTATTTAGATTGTTATGGTGATCCGGAAGTCACTGGAAAAATAGGTACAGACATAGAAGCAGGTAAATGCTCGTGGCTCGTCGTCGTCGCGTTGCAGCGTACCACGAGGGAGCAGAGGAAAATTTTAGAGGTATGTCGATAAGTTTTCTCCCCTTTTAAAAAGTGATACGAATAATGTTCAACGTTACGCAGGAATGCTATGGGATAGATGACAAAGAAAAAGTGGCTCGCGTGAAACAACTCTACAACGAATTAGGTTTACAAAATACTTACGCCGTTTATGAAGAGGAAACGTACAATTTATTAAATACGCACATACAACAAGTATCTCGCGGGCTTCCGCACGACTTCTTCTTGAAGTTGCTCGACAGGGCATGTCGCAAAGTCGGCCGCAAGGATTAGGGAGAGACGAATCAAACGTAACAATGCGTTTTGTGTTTCCTTTCCTCTGTGGTGGAAGACAACCAAGGCCGATACCAATCGCATTCTAATTTTATTCACGTAACAGCGTTATGACGCAAATGGAATGGCAATAATTTGTTATTAATCATATAGTTTCGATACTACGACGAAGCAGGGAGTTTAATGCATTTATAGATATTTTAAACGTGCAAACTAACCACGGTAAGTGTACAATCGAGAGAGACGTGCAGAAGAAATATTCCCAATTAAAAATGTCAGATATTTTATATTTTATATATCATGTATAATGTATATGTATGTATGTACATATTATAAATATACATTTTCTTACGATGCTTAGTACTTTCCAAGGGCGATTCAAGATGCTCTTTTCACTTTCTTCTTGTATCCCCAGGGTTGTTTCTTTTTTAAGTTTCTCCGGATCTTCAAACGGACGATCTGTTTCAATTCCTGTCTGAGTTCTTTAAATTTATCTTCCGACGCGTAGTCCTTTGAAAAGAAGCTTTCTGCCTCTGTAATTTATTACATACAAACATTCCTGTGAAGGATATATGTTTTTAAAATTCTATACGTACCGTTGAACCGAACGTCGTTGGGCTCGAAGAAAAAATTATTTGTCTGTTCTATTATGTCGTCCGTACGTTCCTCACTGACTGTATATTCTTGTTTAGCATCTCGTTCATCGTCGGAAGAATCGTACTTAAACGGATTCTTCGATTTAAAGTCGAACTGAAAGTTTGGTCGTTTCGGTGCTTCTATAATTTGTGCATTCTCATTATCTTCGCCTATAATTAGAAAAAATATAATTGTTAATATCGTACATGACGAGCTGTGTATTTTAATCAGTGTCCGAGAAATTAACCCTTTTCATCTGTCTCTTTTCCATACGTTTTTAATAAACTGAATTGGCCTCCTTCGTTTAAACTTTTCGTTAGGGAGTCTGATACTGAGAAATAGACATCTGTCGATACTGGTATAGTCGGATCCACATTTTTATCTTCAGTATTCTTAGTTTTCTTTCTCTTCTTCACCGTCTTACTCTCGGTCTCAGACTTTTCAGTATTAATTTCGTATTCTTTATGACTGCTCTTTGTAGGGTCGTATCTGATCATTCCTTTCCTGAAAACGTATGTAGAAATATTCATGTATTCTTCTCATTGTCCCTCGAATAATAAATAATTATGCGTTCTGTTTATACTTGGTGAATTTTGCATCCTTATCTACGATTTTATTTCTTGAAGTAATAGGTGCTCCTAAAATATTTTCTAGAATATCTAATTGCAACTCCTTTTCCTTCTGTAAATCATTCTCATCATTATTTTCCACAAGATTGTTTTTAACCGACTTATCATTTTCCACGAATCGTTCATCGAGCTTGAACCTGTCGTCATTCCCCAGAGTAACGGTACTAAGAGCCTGCAATTGTCAATTAGATAATTTGGATTGCATAATGAAATGTGAATAAGAGTTTTACCTTCCCTGTGGCGTGTCTATCGATTGCAAATTGATCATCGTTCCAAAGCGGCTGATCATCGTCATTGTTGAACAGATCACGTTTCCTTTTTTTCTCTTTCTTGCCAGGTCTCGGCTGTTTCACTTGATCGTTGTCATCACTAAATATTATCTTGTTTTTATTCGATGTACTGTCCTATGAAAATAAAAATTACGCATTCGAATGCAGAAAGTTTTCAATACGGAAATGCACGTGTGTGTACCAAACATTTACCAAATTCTTCAATGCATTTTTCACTGCCAATTCCTTCGTCCTAAATATTTCTTTCTGCCGTTTTAACGACTCCAGTCGTTTCTTCTCGGACGCGTTAACTCTGTCCATTTTTATATCATCGTAATTTTCATTGTTTAGCATAACCATATTTCGCATTTGGAGTTGCTCGTGGCGCCATCTAGCGTCTATGGCCGCGAAAGTGTTTCCCTCCGATGAATTTGGAGTTCATCGTGGCGCCATCTAGCGTTCACGGCTGCAAACCAGTTTTTCTCTCTGGTGCAGCAATATTGGAACCAAGCACTTTCGCTTTGACAAAAAATTTCGTTTTTCGTCAATAACTCCCAAACGGGTGAACGTAGGAGGACCTAATTAGGGTCATTTTGTAGGGGACGACGAGATCTACAATTCCTATATAATAATTTTCCGCTAGCATCAATAGTTTGCGAGTAATTTGCAAAAAACTGTTTTTTGTTTTTCGTCTATAACTCGTTAACCATTGGCATTAGCGAATTCTTTTTTCACAGAAATTGTAGATCTCGTCACCCCCTACAAAATGAGCCTAAATACGTCCTCCTACGTCCACCCGTTCGGAAGTTATTGACGAAAAACGAAATTTATTGTCAAAAGTTTGCTGAATTCGACGGGCGAATTTCGCCAATGCCAATAAAATGCCAATAACTCGTTAAATATCGCAGTTGGAAGCAAAAGAACTTTTGGTTAAAGCATTCTGATGACTAATACGTGTATTTCGCGAAAAAAAAGCAATTTTTTTTTTTGACATTTTTC
>NW_017153019.1:332926-337266 GCF_001652005.2 Ceratina calcarata
TTATTTTGACGTGTCAAACAGTATCGACCACAATTATGTAAGTGCTTGATCAAGCATTAAAAAGATAAGACGTACACTTATTAACACTCGTTTTGAATTTTGTCTCCTACAGGAAACTAACCATGCACATAGCTGGCTCAGTTTCTTTCTGGCGAAGAATTACGAAGGCTACGAAGGTTAGAATCTCTATTTCTTAAAGTTTATAGTGATGAATAGTGTTGCATGAATGATGATCGCGTGTCGAGTTGCACAAAATCAAGAGTCCAAACGGCGATACTGTTTTTGTGTCGCCGATGATAAAATTATCGCTGCTGTTAAACACCGGGTAAAGTGGAAAGGAAGAGTGGACATTGCGATCGCTTGAGAAAAATGTAGTAAAAAAACTCTGTGGTAAATGAGCATTTTATAAAAAAGATATTCAACTATATTTCGTAACATGTATATACATTCAGATTTACATTGTTTTAGTAAGTATATACATATCATATGCACAATTGGTTTACGTATTAAATATTACATCTAGACTAGATTTCAACTAAGTTTAATGCGAGTCCTCTGGTAGTTTTTCGTCTTTTTGCATCTCCTGCGATGTTATTAACGCAACTTTTTCAGTACCCTCAGTAGCGTTTGTCAAATTCTTATCGTCGTTTATGGAGGTAAAAGTTATGTGGTCCATCACGTTTCCTAAACGTTGTTCTTCCGTTGCATCTGTGTTCATCAAACGACCGTCTGTAAAATACTCGATTAATCGTTGCAACCAGGACAAAATCGTTAGTGAAATTACCGTGGAAGATAGAAGATACTTTGCCCTCCTCGTCGATAAAGTAAAAATGTTCCTCGTTCGCAAAAGCTTTAATACTGTTTAAAGTCTTCAAAGATACATTCATGAACCATAACCTTTTCTCTTCCGCATTCATATTCGCTGCTATCAAGTCGATCCCCTGTAGTTCAAGATCTATGAGAATCTCAAAAACTACATTTATCAAGTTTATTATACCTTCATTGCAGTGTAATCAATGTTTCGTATCCTTTCGCAGTCAACAATGAAAGGAACGTTGCTTTCATCGTTCTTACGGATTATCTTCATCAATTGATTGCAAAAGTAATTAGCAGCAGGATAAAGGAGGCTGCTATCCGGCTTCAATATTACATACTTATGTCCCAATTGTGTCTGAAATCAAATGACGTTCGCAACAAACGAGAATCGTTAAGGAGGACAGTTTTACCTTGTAATGCATCACTTCTATCTTCGGCCTAGCAGGCGGTCGAAGGAAGTAAATTAAGCTGAGTGCAGCTCCGGTTAAAAGTCCTATTTCGACGCCGAAAGTAATGCAAACGGAAAACGTAACTATCGCCGCCATAGCATCCTTTTCTATAACACAGAGTGTTATTTATATCGTCAGAGGAAGACATGTTTCGGCGTTTATCAAATATTGTCTGACACTCACTGCTTCCTTTCCAAAGAAGTCTTAAGATTTTTAAGTCAATTAGGAACACCACCGCGCTTATCAGTACCGCTGCGAGAGTCGTGCGTGGAATGTAATAAAAGTAAGGTGTCAAGAAGCTCAGTGCCAATAAAGTCATTGTCCCTGCAATTGTTAATCGATATTATTAAAGATTCTAGAATATAAAATGCTTCCTTTGAAATTCTGTATCGTTTAATTGATGTAGAGCAATAAACTCATTTCTCAGTCGATTTTAACGACGACGGAAGATAAGCGTTTGCATTTCTGACTTTTGTTCACGAGATAAGAAGTTTAATTCTTAAAATACGACGAGGCCCATTCAGTTGACACGTTCTTACTCTCTGTTTACTACGATGCAGATTACAGATAAAATGTTTGTGTATCTTGCTTTACTTTTCGATTAATTCTGAGGAAGTTTGAGAATAGTCAAAATTAAGATAAGGTCCTAAATTTATACATTTGTCTGAAATTTATATTTCAATCTGATACTTCTCATTGTCTTCTCTGACATGTCATGAATCAATCGTCGAAGCTTGAACGGTTCGATGAATGGGCATCATCCTGTTTTTTATTTAAATTATTACCGACATAAATGCCAGCCATGGGTGTTCGCACCCCACTGGCGGAAACTACAGCGCTTCTGGTGAACGCACCCGCGGTTGGCATCGAGGAAACGAAGCTTCCGAATATATTGCACAGTCCAAGCGTTAACAATTCCTGCGTCGCGTTCACGCTGCTGCCGCAAGCTAAAAGTATAGGCACAATTGTGTTCGCGTAGACGAAATTAGATGTAGGTGACATCAGGCGTAAAAGGAAAAATAAGCTGCAGACCCGCATTCGGGACACCGACCCTCTCTTCAAACTCAACATTTAGGATATTTGACAAACGAAATAGAATTTTATTTATAGATCTAAGGAGAAGATTTGAAAATTGTAATCATGCCTGGGACTTTCCGTTAATTGTAGGGATCAAATGATTAAATATGTGATGTTTTAATCTATCATAATCAATCATTTATATTTGTGATTACTTACAGGCTTCTAAATTTTTAATTACAAAAGCCTTCGCATATACACTTTCTATGAGAAGTTGAAGAAGTGTATTTGTAATGTTCCTCGAATGCAGGTCTCCCCTGTTTATATAATTTTTTACCGAACGCTTTGGCAATGGCAATGTTCGCCAGCACAGCTACGACAGGTACCACGATGATCCCGGAACTATAATGAGAGCACATATCCCAAAACGTGTAAGTCTGATTTCCCACTTGAGACGAAAACGGGGGTGGAGAAAATCGTGGAAGTCCCGACTGTACCTTTCCTTCAATTGCCAAAAGAGAGGATAATTAATACATCGTCGTAGAGAATGAATAAATTAACAGAGAGAAATGAAACCTGAAAGAATAAACGGTGAGGATCCTGCATTCTCGAGATTGTAAGATATCGTCGCGGCGATCAGAATCACCAGAGCGTTGCGACAAATTGATATGAACCAGAAGAACTTCTTTAAATACATTTTCGTTCGGGCATCGACCCTCGAATAACAACAGTCCATGTCTTTCAATTGCTGCGTTCAAACATTACATTAGACATTGAAAAGTACCCAGGATAGAATTTAAACGATCTCTTGTCTGCGTTAAGGAAACGCAAATTAAGTAGAATTTAATTAAATTCGCTGTAGTCGTTTTATACAGAAACTTACTCTGCATAGTAAAAGAAGAGCTATACTGCTAAGCCCGAGTATAAAATCTGCTGTTCGCACATTTCCAAAGTTTACACATATCTTTGTCACATTGTCAACAATATTATGTGCTTTGAACTTCAATCCCAACAATCCTTGCAACTGCGAAATGATTATGATAATCGAAGTTGCCGAAGTGAAACCTGATGTCACGGGCATCGATATAAAATCTACTAAAAAACCTATAAAACAAATGTCGAGATAATATTGGAATTCGAACTACGAGGATGAGTTATTAATACCTAAACGCAGCACACCCATTAATAATTCTACGCATCCGCCTAGGAAACAGAAGAGCACGACGAAATCCACGGGCATGTTCCTTGTGTATTCAATAGTGAGAAGCGACATTAACGAAGACGGACCGATGGATACTTCTTTAATCGTCCCAAAGATTATATAGAGGAAGTTTCCCATCAAACATGAATAGAGACCGTACTGCAAATAATTCTTTCATACTAACTGCTCGAGTGATTCAAAAGAACAACTTCGGAAAGGATGAACAAGAATCATTGGGTTGAAAAAAAAAGAAATAGAAGATGAATGCAACGTGAGGAATGGGCTCGAATACCTGAGCCGTCAAGCCTGCCAAAGCGGCGTACGCGATACTTTGAGGAATAAGCGTCAATCCCAACGAGAACCCGGCCACGAAATCCGAAATAGCGTCCATGCGTGAATAGTTTGGCAACCAATTTATAATCGTCACGTATTTAGCAACAGTAAAGAAACGACTCCGTCTGTCGTGCTTTTTCTTCCGTCCTTCCAACGGGACAGGCTCGTTCGCGGATGCAGACATTATATTCACAGCAAGATGAAAAACGGGAAACTGTATCGTGTACCAATAGAACTTGACGCGTTACAAACATAAACGCTACTGTATTCTCATATCAGCTTCGACGATTGTTATCTCCCGATCTGGCTTTTATTAAATCTGAAAGTAAATACTTGGCGCCTGAGAAGGAGAATCGAAATCACTTGATACTATGATTATTAGTCTGCTTGTTCAATTGATAAGAGAATATCAGGCAGAGACGAAATCCTACTTAAACAGCGTAGGAATTAACAAGTCCTCAGCTTAGTAGCTTTGTTATTAAAGAAATAGTAGGGCGAAGAGAAACACTTAAAATTTTCAATAA
>NW_017153019.1:337679-412111 GCF_001652005.2 Ceratina calcarata
AATAATAATAATAATCATAATAATAGTACGCTATATGCAGGTGCACAAAATTTCTATGTAAAAATTCAATTATAATACATTTTGTCGTTTCGATTCGCGAATAGATTTTGGAATTGTATCTTGTCATCGCGATTCTATCAGGCGTTAGCGCAACTTTTTGTTGACCTGATCGATCTGCTCGTCGATCCTCTCGGATGTCCCACGGAACTTGTTTGGTTCCGGTCCAATCATCTGTATAAGCTGTGGCACGTCTTGGCCACTTATCTGCGTGAAACGCGCCAACGACTTCATGCACGCGAACAGCTGCTCCTCCGCAGGGCTACCGTTGAAATATTGCAACAACGCCATTGTCAACTCCACGGCCACGTCGTCGAACACCTACGTCGAATTAAAAAGAGGGAAAGCGAAACGCTATTAGAATTAAATCACGGCCGTGTCTCGATCGTTCGAAAGACCTGATGGGATGAAAACAAGTTATTCTCGTGGAAGCAGGGACGCGCAGAAAAACCGTTTTATTTATATTTTCTGTAATTTATGAAATGCTAGCTAGACCATTCTCCAAAATCTTGTAAAAGTAAGCTGACGATGACGAGGTTTATTTTCGAAGTTCGTTCGAACGTACTGCGCAATCCTTCGCGGACGCGAACGATTTACACGATGTTAAATTATGTACGATAAATACCTACAGGTGTTCGGACAAGTACCTTAGAAATGCTGCCTTTCGGTAAAAGTCGCCGCAGATTTTTGCTTTTGTTCATTTTCTGAAAAAACAGTATCCGGTCTCTCGATAGATATCCATTAACTCCAACTGCAGCATCGCAGTATTGTACACAGATATACAAACGAGTAACGAGTATTTCGATGTGTACATACTTATTGAATCATTGCTATTTATAATGTAATTCGTTTTTAGTATTATGATTTCGTTGCTCGTCCGTGAATCAGTTTACCAAATTTGATACACGGTTAAAAACCTCGATCTCAGTTTTACACGTACGCAGATTTATTAATAAAGGCAGCACTTCTATTCGCGAGAATAGTAACAAGCTATAATTAATAACGGCAGCATTTTCATAAGCGAGATTGCGAAAGGAGAGAAAACAGTTTCACTGTACGTAGCTCTATGTGAGTGCAGCTGTGAGTCGAAACAAACGAAATGAGGAAAAGTGTTAATCGGATAGGACGGATACAGACCACAGTTTTTACCTCCTTGCAGGCAAGGTTGTGAATAATAGCGGCTCCACGTATTTGCAAGTCGATAGAGTTCGAAAGCAACGAGTGTACCGCGACCTTCGTCGTCACCCTTATGTTACTGATATTCTGATTCTGATGCTGCCATTCCGAAATGTACAACAGCCATTCCGAACTACTAAGATTTTCGAACATGTTTGCCAACTATAATAAACAATCGAACAGTTAAAAGATTCGTCAGATGTTAACACGCGTTCGCTAGATTCAGCGGCTTACAAATTGTGCGAGAGGAAGCTGTTCCTCCTGAGGATGACGATCGATATCGAACGCATAATTCATAATCGTATGTTCCCGTCTGTCCTGGTGCAACAAAAGGATCACGTCGTCCTTTAACGCGGCCGCAGAAAGTATGTTCAACAATCTCACTCTTGCCTCGCTTTCCAACGACTTATCGTACAGAATTCGGCCTAAATATCGCCCATAAACAATGTAACGTATGATACAAGTAGAACGAGCGGATCTTTGAACATCTTCAAACGTTTCGACTCACCTACGAAGTTCAAGAAGTTGTCGCCCAACGCCCAAGAGCCTTCGTTCTCCAGAACGTACTGTCGAAGCTCGGTCATGCACACTTTCTCCTCGTCGTTCAACTTCCCTTCCAACGACTTTGTCAACGCTTGGTAATCTTCGTTCACATCCACCATGTCTTTGAACACTATAGGAGGATCCCGACGCCGTTTCTTCTCTTCCTGTTCTTTCCTCTCTTCTTCCTCCATCTGCACGACTCTGTCCGATGGCGACAACTCGGAGCTTTCACCGTTCGTGGCTTGCATGTCGCTCACGCTCACAGTACCTATTATAGGAAAAAGAAACAAAAATTGGGATTTTTGTTACATTCATAGAACAGTTATACAGCATCCGTGGACGTACTCTCGCTTTCCGTCATATGTGAGCAATTACTGGTACCGGTGCTCTTGCTATCGCTCGTCCCGCTATCTTTGCTTGCCTTCTGCTTTTTCTCCTCCTTCTTCTTTTTTTTCTTTCTATCCTTCTTCGTGAGCTTCTTCACGAGCTTCTCGTTGATCTCGTTCCTCCTCTCCTCTAGCGCGATCGAGTTCAATCTGTCGTCAACGGTTCAGATGAAGACTCATCGACGTTTTATTATAGAGCCAAGAAGAAGATTCTTACCTCGCTTCTTCGATGGCCTCATTTAAAAGCTGAAATTCCGGCGAGACTTCTCTGTGATTTCTTGGTTGAAGGAATGTTTGATCTATAAATGCCGTATTGCCAGTGAGACCGTCTATCAGTTCTGCGATCCCTCGACCAATCGGTCTAAATGATAAAAGCACAATGCAATTTCAAATAATCGCGGATTCGTTAAATTCTTCGTTGTAAAAATTGTTTGCTCACGATTGTAATATTTCCTCCGGCAGGTCGAGAATGTATTTGGGAATACCTTTGCCCACCAGGAAGTTACAAACTTCCTCCGTGAAAGAATTGCAATTATGTTTAAAGATATCGTAAGTGCCCGGGCTGTAATTAATCCGAGGTTTTTGTAATCATTGTCAAAATAGTTATCTCGTTTCGTTGAAATTCGAACTCACGCGAACGTGGAGGATCCCAGGCCCGTTAAGTACTCGAAGAATACGGAATAGGGCAGGTAAGTCTCGCCGATCCTTTCTATTTTCTGCGGTTCCCCTAGATCCGTGCTTCCCTGGAACAAGACAGTCAATTTGTCCGTAGGAGAAACATTGAAAACGCGTCAATGTCAGTCTCGCGGTTGTGCTTTCACCCCCTTCTAGCTTATGCAAAGTAATTTTAGAAGCGCGACAAACTCGCGCTTCCCTGTAAGAATATCTTTAAATAGACACACGGCGAGCGTCACGTTTTTACTTGAGGAAAAAGCGGGGAGGAAGGGAAATTTGAAAGCAGTGTTAAAAAGAATAAATTGTTACACAAGGTACACGAGCCACTCGATTTCAGTTCTGATTATCAGTGGATATACGGAAAATAAGAATCTCTCTCTTCAGTTATAACAGACTTCGATGAATCACTACACTCGAGTTTCAACTATTTAAAATGCAATAGAGATTTAAATTCGGGAATGAAATCACTTCTCTAGAATTATTTAATTGCTCGTCACAGAAGAACCGTCACTGCCTTTCGACGGAAGAGTGTACCTGGATTTAACGAAGGAAACTCTGCCGGCTAAACGATAAAAAATGAAGAGAAATAGAAGAGACGCGGTCGAGTATCGTCGAGGAACCACTCGGATGCGAACTGGCGTCGCGGTGCCCCAAGATTCGACGCCACGCAGGCCGGCTAAGAGCGTAACTCAAGACAAACGATATTCAGAGTTCGCATTGCACCGCGCACGCCTCGACGCCAGTTTCGGTTTCGGTTCGCATTTTCGATGACGCGACCACTCGAACAACACCTGGCCAGCTGATCGTCCGCTATACCCCGAGAGCAAGAAGCTCTGCGAACCGGCTAGCAAAACCGCGTGGTCGACATGAGCTTCTGTCACGAGTCGATTCGCGTACAATCGAACAAGATTAAAGATCAGAAATGGCGAGCCTCGTTAATTGTTCTTCGTAAATAATTGGAAAGATCGAGTACAATCAGAAAAACAGCTTCTTCCGTCTTGCATTGCATTCTGCCTGATGGGAAATTATCTTGTTTTTCAAATAAGTTCGAAGGTTTCATACAGGAAAATTTTAATGGAAGAGGAAGAGAAAGAGACTTCCGATCGGTTCCCGGTAGAATCTAAACGATAGGTCTTAGGAAAGCCATGAGAAAGGGAGAGAAGAGAAAGAGAGTACGATGAAGTAAAGCAATTATTTTTAGATTCAACCGGACCAAATTTAGTACCCATGTCTAGCGTATCGTATGGCCAGAATGACTCGGCGTCCAGCGCGTGGTCCGATCCGGTCACCGTTTCGGTGACCAACGTGCATTTCGGGCGACTTGACACACGTATCAATTTTTTTTTTTCCGAAACACTTAAAGATTTCCTTCGTTTTACTTGTTATCGTTAGAGCTGCTGCTGTCTAAAATAACTGCTCGAAGAAAGATACGTCTTCCGGTATACATCAGCATCCCGAAAGATTCTAATTCCGTCGTTTTTATAAGATCCTCGCCATAGACAGTCGTTCAATTATAAAAAAAAATTGTATATTTTTAATATAGGGATGTTTCTCTTACTTAGAATAATCGAGTAATTACTCGGAGATACTCACGGGTGGTAGAGTTTGGATACCAGAGGGTCCGAAGAAATATTCTCCTCCGTAGGCGACGATAGCTGTGTGCCATATCCCTTCTACTTGGCGACCTATCAATAAAATACGAATTAACTTCGCTCGGTGAATGAATTTCCATATGAAATTCACAAAATAAATGATTTGACATAATTTGTCATTTTTAAATATAGAAGTGTAAGATGCAAGTTATTACATGTTGCTGTCCACTGACAGACACATTGCGCACGTTAATGCAGCTGAGATTCGCTCAAGGAACAAGCGTGGTCGTTGCGTACGTAACATAGAGAATATTTAATGGCTCATGTCAGTGGAATATAATTTAGGTAGGCTTGGACGAGGTTCGGGCTCGTTTTCGTCGGCTCGAATCTCCTTCGACCTAGTTTCTCATCGCGGGAATAGCTTAGGCACATCCGCGATTTTCTTATTGCAGCGCGTTTCTGGGAGGGTCACCGCGCGGTGAAATAACCACGAGAAATAGCTGCACCGGTCGCTGACAATTCCACGCTTTTAAAGGATTATGTAACTCATTACAGCGATGCTGAATTAGGAGGGTCGATAAAAATAAGGAGATTCTTTGTGCCATCGTTTTCCCAAATCAGACGATGTAACCATTGTCTCTTAATTATAATGTCCATTATGTCCATTTGCATTCGATGCATGATTCGTCTTCGAGCGTGGGCATTCCGCGTGGGCAAATGTGCGAGTGAGCTACGAGTTTTTATTTGTTTGTAAGTAGAATCGCGTGCAGTGCGAAATACCAAGCTCGCGAACAATTACAACTAGCGGGTTCTGAAAATAGATCCGCAAGCTCGACGACTGATCGCGAGTGGCGAACGAGCCTTGGATATACGTGACGTAAACGGAGGCACGTGCGAGGTGCGTTGGATTTTACAACGGTTCCACGGAATTTCGTACGAATCGAAAACTATCCCTTCACCCGTGTCCGCTTCCGTATTGTGCATACCACGTATCCACGAATACGTGGCCGGGCCGTCTGCAAGTACCCGGCTATGACGCTCATTAAGTACGTCCTCTGGACGTTATTTTAAACTTTCGTTCGATCTTCCAAATTATCATTTGGAACATTCGTCGATTTGTTTCATTGTACGAAAGCTAGTCTCGTTCCTCCTCCTGTTTTAAAGACTTTTATGAGCATTTTTGTAGAACTCGTAGGACAGATCAAAGAACTTTTATTTACGTAGGCTAAATTTAGAGTAAATTAAAATCAGGGAACAGAATCCCAATGACAAACGCTACTGTGCCAAATTACCTTCGTCCGATTTTCCCGATTGTCCTGTTTAAATTGTTTCGATTCCAAGGATGTCGACTCGCGCGATTTCGTGATCGAAACGTTGACGAGAAAAAGCCCTCCTAAAATAGCTGTCGGTACAGTTACCTCCTTCGAAGTCTTGATTAGACAAAATAGTAAAGCGATGATCAATTGAACGGGACTTCGTAAGGCCAGTGATTTAATTACGCTTGGAAATGCAATTATAATTATTAATTATTACACGCAATTTTCATTTATCCCATTGTTCTATTGTTCAACGGCGCGTGTGTACTTCCAAGAATTAGAGAGACAGATTCTGCGTTTTCGTTTGTCAGTATTTAAAAATATCTACTTATTGCTGTTTACTTTGTATACGTATGAATGTAACTGCGAGACGTAGAAGTGTATTTTTAAATGAGACGAGGCAAAGTTAATTCACCTTTTTCCTGATCAAAACCTCGTTCCGCGTTTCATTCAATTCTTCGCTTAAGATACGTGTTCTTAATTTACCTATAACGAGCCCAGACATCATAGATGCGAGGCCCTTCGTCAGGTCGTAAATATACAGTTGCACAAAGGTCTTCACACCTTCCGCGTTTTCCATCTTGGCTGACTGCAACAAACAGAAGGAGACGTTCACTGTTAATTTCACGAGGAGATTCAAAGAGCCTAAATTGATTAATCGGTCAGACCTACCCAGGCTCGCGATAAGAATACCTTAAGGATGTATTGGCTACACGGTCAATCCCAAAAGTTTATGTACTTTAGAAAAACGCATTTCCTATCATTAAAAATAGTGCACTTTTCTTCTAATTTTGATATTTAATGAGTTAAGTATGATTATTTGGCATTTTATTGATGTTGACAAAATCCGACCATCCCAGCGTCGAAACGGCGAACTTTTGGAAAAAATTTCGTTTTTCCTCAATAACTCCTAAACCCTTGGAGATACGGGAAAATTGCATACGACCTTTCTTGTAGAGGATGACGAGATCTACAATTTCCGTCTAAAAGTTTTTTGCTAGCGTCAATAGTTTACGAGTTATTAACGAAAAACGATAAAACAGTGTTTTGCAAATAACTCATTAACACTCGACGCTAGCGAAAACTTTTTATACAGAAATTATAGATCTCGTCGTCCTCTACAAGAAAGGTCGTATGCAATTTTTCCGTATGTCCAACGGTTTGGGAGTTATTGGCCAAAAACGAAAATTTGGAAGAAATTGAAGGGAAAAATCTCGGAAAAATCGAAAAATTTTTGTTATTGTTTATTATCAGCAATGTTCTTCCGACATCTGATTTCTTTTTAAAAAATGCGTTTCTAAAGTGCATAAACGTTTGGGATTGACTGTATAGCCAATACATGCTTAACTTATCACGTTCTAAATGAGAAAGTCATCTATCTCGGACGTAGCTTTCAGCTGTTAATTGCAATTAATTATACTATGGATGTGTCTGCAAATTCCTATTTCTATAAGCGTAACATTTATCTTCTCCCCTAAATATTATAAATTTCACTTTGGATATTCTGTATTTCTTCACGAACTATGGCATACCGCATTTCTTCAAATTATCAAAACTCCCATAAATGCATAAGCATCCGAAGTTTAATGATGAATAATTGTAAAACATTCAACTTTATTATTTCTATCTATCTATTTTTCGTGCTGCGGCGAATTCATTCCAACGCACCTCCTTATGTCTACTCTGATGGATGTAATGAGTGGAGGGACGTAAATACACCGCTCGCGCCCTGAACTCGTTCAGCTTCGACTCCAAAAACTTCTCGCAGACTTCAATCTTCTCCGACGAGAAGAAAATGTGAACGCGGGTCGACCAAAAATTTGGTTAAAAACGTAAAACGCGTGGAACCGCGAGACGGCTGTTCAATGTCACAGATGGATGAGATCGATCGTTGTGGCTCGTAGATGATCCTCGTCGCGTGTGCGAGATCAATACACGTCCATGCCGTCGGCCAAAAATATGAGACCAGCTGATCCTATTGTTATTTTTCGCGGATGATTGATACAGCGACTATCTGCCAACTCCTTTACCATTTCGTACTAAATTAGCACGTATGAAAGGCGGTAGACTGTAATAATACGACGTCTCATTCAAATATTCATCATTTTGTTCGATATCTACGTGATACATGATTAAAAACTTAAAATAAAAGCGAAACACTAGCTTAAAACATGATCTCACATTCTGTATCACGTAATAATTCCGTTCAATCAGGGAGCTACCTATACACGATGAATCAGCGATACATGACGTTCAAACCTGGTTACGCGGCAATTTAAGAGCGACGCGAATATTTAACCCTGACAAATTGCCTACAGTTTTCTATAGAGTTAAACTACTTAAAGAAACGCCTTAGAATCTACACTTTTTACTTAAAACGATAAAATATCATCGACAAATATTAGGATTTACAGAGAATGACAAGCGTTAATAGGAAGACACGAACGATTATAGTATAGACAATAATTTGTTAAGGACCGGAATAGGTTAAGGCTGGAATAAATATTAAGATACATTGTTATTAATGTAAAACGTGAATGTAAACCGAATAAAGGAATTAAATGAGATTATATTGAGATTAATTAACATGAGATTCAACAAGGTACTACTTGTACCTACCCTCCTGTTTTCATTGACGATCTACGAACAGGTGGATCGATTATCGGGGTGCGTCTCGCAGGGATGATCGAAAAGATAGCCAAGCCGGGTTGACGTTGGCACGTCAAAACGAACGAGCGAACAGTAACCGGTATTCGAAGATGATACGGCACGTATGATAGCTGCTGGATGACTACTGGCTAGCAAATGCAACTGATCGCGGCGAAATCTTCGCCGGAGCCGGGGACCAGTGCGGAGACACGGCGCGGTAGTCGTACTTGCCAGGAAGAAACGGTAAAGAGGTAAGAGGGTCATCGCGCGAAGCCTGCGCCTATCGGCATCACGGCCAATAACGCGATATATAATATTGCACAATCTATTTTGCGTTTTGCATAAAATAATTACGATGTTAAGCGTCCTCTTGGCGGCTTCTCGTTGGTAGAAAATCTGGTAAAGTATACAGTTGCTATTAAGTACCTGTCATTTCGAACGTTTGAAAAAGGGATAGTGGAAATACATATGTATTGTAGCAGATTTCGACGCCTATCAGATTCATTACACTTTTACACAGATAATTATTCTTATGATCTGATTCGTACGAGTGTCTTTAAGTTTGCTTGCGAACTGAAAGATTTGAATTTCCTTCGAAGAGGAACGGCACGAACTTTCGAAACTCTAAGACCGGAGCAATTCCGCGAAGTTGTAGAATTGTCGCGATGATATTCCGTTCGTTAAAAACGATGTGTAAATAGAGGAAATGATTTGTCTTATTTTTAATCGAAGACGATGATCACCTGGTAATTGGCAGCCACCGCCACCGTGGCCATGACCGGATACCAATTTACCATCGGTTCAACAACCTACGTTGCTGTTCTACGTTTCCCTATCTTCCCGTGTCGAGCTATTTAAAATGAAATGGTAAAAATAACGAATTATGCGTTGCGTAATGCTGGTACCGTTCCTTTGACGTTCGAAAAAGATCCGCGTAAGTGAAAGTGTCGAAAAAAATAAACGCAAGAGTGGCCAATACCGTAGCGCGAAACGATCGGGAATATCAAGATTACTCAGCAAATACGGGGTGACTCAAAAAGTACGGTAGACGCGTTCGCCTTTTTTTTTGACGTTCCAAAGTTTCGGTGCGAGGAACCAGAGGGTAATAAATAAAACGAGGGTAAGACGGAGTCTCGTCCAACTGCCGAATTTACGTTCACGCTGATTAATAGTTAATAGCTGGCCGCCGTTCGCCCCGATTCGCGTGGGGAAAAAAACGGGTGTATACATGTAACAACGAAAAAACGTGTGACAATTTGACTTTCATTTTATGTTAATAACGAACTTACCTACTCTAGCGTTCGTAGTTCTGCGCGTCGTTAATCTGTTCTCCGCTAACAATAAAAGGATAACGTGCAGTTGTTGAAGTTCTGTCGGAGGTTTGTTGGTGAGTAACAAGGAAGCGCGGTGATCGAGAGTAAATGTTAGATAAAGAGTATCGCTCATCGATTTCAGTTGCGCGCTACGGAACCGTTCGAAGGAAAACGATCGAGTCGACGATTAAAGTGAGTAGGAAACACCATAGTTAACAGCGTTTGTCTGGTATTTCGAATAATCTTTCGAAGAGGTTAAGATACTAGACGTTGACTCAACAATTTTCTTGTGCTCACTAGGGACTTTCGAGATACTCCGTTACGAACGGACAAAGTTGAACGGGGGTCGAACAGCTGATGCTTTCTCAACACCGGCGAAATGTCAAAGTCTAGACAAATCGTAAGTTAACCACCGTTAAACGATTAACCTCGAGCGATAAATTCGAATGAGCCATTCGATCAAAGGCGAACAATATTTTATTTAGAAACCGGTCCATTATTTTCATAAAACGGCTGAATTTCACGTTTCACGCGGTGACACCGAGGAAACTTACTAAAAGTTCCCAGACACCAGTCGAACTTGTTTTCCTTTTATACTTTTTCAAAATCTCCGGTATTAAACGTAATATTCTCAGCAATACAGAATTCAGTTCAATACATAATTCCACGTGCAAATTCCCATTGGCATTTACCTTTTATAAATCACAGCAATTCGTTTAATATTCAGTGTAGTGAGAATGTAAACATTTCTGTTAACAGATACTTTTTGATCATTCGTGTGTTTTTATTAGACATTCAGTGTTTGAAATATATTCTGTATTCGTTTGTAGACCCTGCGTGTGCAGTGTGCAGAGGGAACGAAGCGTATAGATGTAAATCTCTCTGACACAATTGCTCAATTGTTCGAAAAGGTTTGTCCTCCAATCATATTGTGCAATAAACAGTGATGACCGATGATCATACAATTGAAAACTTTCAGGTTTCCAAAGCCTTCAATCTGAATACCATTGGATTTGTACTTTATAAGGAGCGCAATCATAAAAATGAAATTCCAGTTTCTCAAAGTAAAACAGTTGCTAGAGCAGGTCTTTCTCACGGAGATATGTTATACTTAGCTCCCCAGAACAATACACAATTGTGGAGTGCTCCCTCAACTAGTACTGCCAACATGGATACTTCCCAAGGTATTGATCATACTCTTTTATATACCCTATCTTACTTACTTCGATCATTTAAATTTCGACTGATACCAGAACCAGGGCCAATGGATACGACAGAAATTACGAACCATACTAGCAATACTCCCCGATCTATGCCAAACGACGTCGACGAGGTTGACGAACAATTATACAAACTCGAGGGTAAAATACAAAGAAAACGTGATGAAAAATTGTAAGTAGAAACGCGCGTTCTATGAGACAATCAGAAGATCCTTAATAACTATGTGGTAATTTAATAGGTGTAGACATGGTGCAAACGGGTGCTGTGTTCATTGTACTCCTTTAGAACCTTTCGACGAAGCTTACCTTAAGGAACAAAACATAAAACACTTATCTTTTCACGCGTACCTCAGAAAGCTTACTACCGGCGTTGATAGGTACATTGATTAATATGAACAATGTCGACGTTTTCGAGAACGGATCTCATCCGGATCGTCGTGTTCTCGCACAGTTCTAATCAATAGTGTCCCTGTCCTTTACAGAGGGAAGTTTATACAATTAGACGATATAAGCTGCCGTATAAAGACTGGTTGCAAAGATCATCCACCTTGGCCACGAGGTATCTGTAGCAAGTGTCAACCAAGTTCCATTACTCTAAACCGCCAACCTTACCGCCATGTGGACAACGTGATGTTTGAGAATCCAAACTTAGTCGAGCGCTTCCTGAATTACTGGCGTAGTACCGGGCATCAACGCGTTGGATTTTTATACGGAAGATACGAAGTGCATACAGACGTACCGTTAGGGATAAGAGCTGTCGTCGCAGCTATTTACGAGCCACCACAGGTGATTTACGACGCGATAAATGCTGAGAAGATCGTTGTTCTCTACAGTATTACATCGTTTTGATGTTTTCAGGAAAGTACAAAAAATTCTATACGACTTCTGCCGGACGAGAAGGAAGCGGTAGTGGACGAGCTGGCTCATTTACTTAATTTAAAAAGAGTTGGATGGATTTTTACTGATCTTATAGCCGACGATATTAAGAAGGGCACGGTAATTATATTTAGATCGTCGTGATTCGGATGATTCAAAGTCCTTGATTAATAGCGTCAGTTTCGTTTATTCAGGTAAAACACGTCCGAAATATAGAAAGTCACTTTTTATCTGCTCAAGAGTGTATCATGGCCGGGTATTTCCAAAACAAGCATCCAAATCCCTGCCGCTTCTCTCCTAATAATTATTTTGGTTCGAAGTTTGTTACCGTTTGCGTCACTGGTAAGTTCTCGTTCGTTATGCGCGACGTATTTAATAACTATTTGTACTTAGCGCCTCGTACTCGTTGGTTGCAGGCGATAACAAGAATCAGATTCACATGGAAGGGTACCAAGTGTCGAATCAGTGCATAACGTTAGTAAGAGATAGCTGTTTGGTTCCTACGAAAGATGCTCCAGAGTTGGGCTATGTAATTGAGTCGACGGATAAACAGTACGTTCCAGACGTCTTCTATAAGGTGAGTACATTCATTTTGTTCTAAAGAAATCTGTTTGCCTCGAATTAAAATAGTACCGTGGACATTGCGGTGAACAAAGAGATGTTACATCTTACGTGCTAAGTGTTAAGGAAGGTGTGGGTTTCATAGACCGTCGACGAAGGTGAAAGAGAAACAGTTTATAACTCAAAATCGATTGATTAAAAGTACATTTAACTTGGGCAACGAACTTCGTTTTTCGTACATGTATAATGAAATAATAAAACTGTTTAAGCAAAGTGCACTACGAATATGCGCTTTCGTAGGCCGTAAACAAAATGACCACAATTTTCGTATGTAAACGATGATTACGCCTTAACTTAAAACGAAAAAGGTGAACGAGGAATAGAAAAAATAGGAGTGAGAGAGAAAAGAATAAGGGGTGGGACGAAAGAGGTGATAACCGCTCAACCGTTTTAATTGGAACGCGAGGGGCAAGGTGAGCCCACGGGTTCGTCAGAATCAATATTACAAGCTATGCGTTGTTACCTCATCACGTTCATAAAAATATATATAGTACGCGCGCGCGTGGATATTTTTGTGTATACAGGTGGGCTTCTATAGCTTCGCTCGGTTCGGTAAAACATGCACATAATTATTCGCGTCTAGATTCGAGAGTCGACGACGACGGCGGCGACGGGTTTCACGCGGTTGTTTCGTTTGTTCGCAACGACCGAAACGAGAGAAATTGATTCGAGCTTCGACCACCCTTCGATCGTCGTACGTATTTACGCAGTGGTTTCTTTAATTCTAACGGCGATTTACTTAACGTTTCATCGTGACGCAACAAGTACACCCATTCGTTTCATTGCTAGACCGCGATGAATCAGCTAATTAACAAGTGTTAAAACTTTCAAGTTCAACATCGAATGAGGCTTTCTTCGAAAAAGGCATCCGCGACGTCGAGATGCGTGCGAATTTCCTACAGTACGCCAAGTACGCTACTCGTTTCACACGCTCCAACTTACAGACGACACTTGTTTTCTCTTCTATTCTTTCTCTCGACGCGCTGTCCCTCGCACACGGGTACACGACAGTATGATACATAACGATGGGACTTTTCTTTTTACGAGGATTCGAACGAGTATAGTATATAACGTCGTTAAATTATCGACATACAGCATCGAGGAATGATTCGTTATAATATATATTCGCTCATTTCGGTTCGTTTCTTCATTTTCTCTCATCAGACGACGAGGCTTACGATCTACATAGTAGTAGTTAGGCCTTGTATACATTTTCATGTTGAGATCTAATCTTAAATACAGTTAATTTACGACGGGTCTGCGACGACCGCGACGGCAAAGAGCAAAAAGGGAGGAGTATCCTCGAGTCGTCCGATAGGAACCGCAAATTTTCCCCGACTCGTTTCATTTCGCGCATCTACTTGTTCCCTTTTAGCTCCTTTTCTCTCCTCGGACAAGAAAAAAAATAAACGGAACGATACGCGATCGTTGATCGGCGGACGATACACAGAATTGGCCCTCACACGCACCGACGTATCGTTCAATGTTCTAAACGACCTGCGTATATGGAATCACGATTTCTTCTCTTGACTTTTACGAAGTCACGCGGTTACAAAACGAAAAAAAGAACGTTCCCGCCTGTACGTTTGTTTGTTCCTTTACAAATATACGGATGCACGTGCACACGAGTTCGCCCCGTTTTCTCTGTACGTACTCCTCTCATCTATACGTATTTTTTTCTCTTTTTCTTTTTATTACCTACAACCTAAAACATCGGCAACGAGAATGCCGTTAAACCCACGTTTAACTCTTGTTAAATCCCGTACGATATCGCCCTTTACATCAACTATACGTAGCAATATGTCAATAGCCAAAATAAACGTCGAACTTCTTCTAAAACAAATATCGTACAGCTAGAAGTCGTATCGATATCACGATCGATCTTGAGGTACGTATTTTTTTCATCGATCATCATCATCGTCGTCGTTATTGTAGATACAGAATCATACAGATTCCCAATCAATAGCAAAATATGGATTTTTATTTCTTCTTCGTTCTCTTACGCGTCCACGTTTTAAAAATAGATTCAACATCTTTAGAATTCTATTGTTAATAGTTAATTAAATTGTGTGACTCGTACGGAGCATCGAGACCATGGAGCTATACGCTCGCGACGGTGTCTCTCGACGTGTAATATCATTTATCATCGGATACTATGTATACATGATTTTTTTTGCATTTTTTGTTTGTTTGTTTGTTTGCTTTGCTTAATTAAACATCCCATTCCCTGACGCTGTCAGAGGTACCGTCGCGATACTCATCTTAAAATTTCCTTTAGTTATCTAGAGCGGAGAAAACAAAGTATACGGGGGTAACGCATGATTTACCCTTCGGTGTATACTAACCGCAGCAGCGTAGCGTGTCGTCGTTACAATTTACCGCATTTCGTGATTAGAATATTTTTCGTAGGCTTGCCGGTCTGGTCGCCGAACGTAGATATCTTCTCGACTAACTCTAATCCCTCGACGACGTGGCCAAAGATCCCCGTGAACCCGCGCATCTCCTGCAGTATTATACGAAACTGCGAGCCCACCATGCCGAGATTATCGTGCCGCTTCTGCGTCCTCCGCATGCCGACGGCTCCTCGCACTGCGGGAAATTTCGTGTCGTCCGGCATGAAGTATCCGTCCTCGTATATACTCCTCCCACCGCGACCGTTGTTCAACTCGAAGTCGCCGGTGATCACAGACTCGCCCTCCCAGCACTGAAAGATCGTGCAGCCCTTGTAACCGATCCCGATCTCGCCGGTCGCGAGCACGCTAAAATTTTTCGCCATCTTCGGCGCCGCGTCCGGCCTCACTTCTATCACGATGCGACCGTGCGGCGATCCGTTCACCTCGATGCTGAAGTAATACAAAGGGTAGGGGTTCGCGGGGCCCCGGAGGGATGCTGCTATTCCGCTGGACGGCGGTTGAGAGGACGAGTGGACGGTGACCAGGCTCCCGCTGCCGGTCCCAACTCCTTCCGGTATGAACGTCGACTGTTGCTGCGGGTGCAGCATCGCGTTCGGAGGCGCGGGCGGAACTGGTTTAACGGACGGCGAACCAGGCGGGATGAGAAGCTGCTGAGGGGTCGCCGACGGCGGCGGTCCTTGGTGCACGTGCACGGAACCCGGCGGAGCCGGTTGCTGCTGCATCATGCTCGAGTGATACTCTATAGAACCGTTCTGCATGTGCTGCTGTTTACTGACCACGTGTCTCGAGTAGAGCTGCGACATGCAATAGTTTGCGAGGAACAGTACCGGGTTCTGTGAAGCCGCCAAGTGGTTCGGTAGTCTGCCGCCGTTGCTCGTCCCTTGAGAAACGATCGGCTCCCCCGTGTGGATACCGGCCAGCGCTTGCTTCAACAACGCGAAATCGAACACCACTCCCGAGTTACCGATAAGATCGTCGAGCTGGCACTGCAGCATCATTTCTTGGTACTTGGACTGCAATCTCTGCTTCTCTAACATCAGCTGCGAATGGAGATTGTACACGTCGCTGGGACTGTCGATCATCTGTAGGCTGGCTTTCGCTTTCCCGAGGGTCTCCCGTGTCTCCGTTATCTCGGGCAAGTGACTCCAGCCGTTCTGCAGATCAGTCTCGACGTGCGTCTTCAGCGTCACGCAAGCCTCCAACACCTTTATTAAGAATTCTCGTTGTTGCATAGCCAGTCTTTGAATCTCGGTCGATAGCTTTCCCATAGCAACTAACTCCAATTGAACCTGTAAGTACATGGGATTCTCCTAATGTACCTTCACTCGATCTCGTTCTTAGCACATCCATGAACGATGGAACTGAACTCATTGTAACACTTACGTCGTTTATGAGTTGTTCTTTGGCATCAGTTTGCAATTTAATCTGGTGACCCGGGTGTTCCTGTGGAGTGGCACATGCTCTGCAAAGCGCCGTGCAGCATGTCGCGCACCACAATGCCAGAGGCATACCGTGCGTGTGACAATTTTCACTCTGTAATAATATAAATCATGCAAATTCGTAACGTTCTCCATTCTTTACGGGCGACCATAAGAATTTCTAATATACATCGTCTAGAATCTCGACAGGAGACTGTCGTAGCCCTTATAACTTAATCCTATTAGTACGAGCTATCTAGAATATGGCTTCTCGCATGCTTTCTTCATCATTCGCGTATGAACTGCGAAAAACTGATTACGGCAATTCGTCATGTACCTTTCTCTCCTTGTCGTTCGTCTTTCCAGACGTGTTGTTCGTGGTGATTTTTAAGTGAGGAAAATGGTTGGTTAGAGCGAGGAGAGGAGAGTGAGTCGGTAGGGCGTCTGGTCCTTGGTCGCCCAGGTCCGTCCTCTTCCAACAGTGCGCGCAAAACAACTCACGTCCCTTCAAGAAATTATTCTCTATGCAACGCAGGCAAAAGTAATGCTTGCAACTAAGATATTTCGGGCATTGTTCCGCGTCGTTATACTTCTGCTTGCAATAACTGCAAAGCGTCAGTTCCTCTAAATCCGTTAGTACGCTCGGATCCAGCATCTGGAAAACGACAGAGAACGTTCTCTGTTAATTATTCGACGGTGAGCACGTGTCAGGAATATTCGCGTGCTCGTACGATTCGCGAAGTTTTACATACACGTATTCTATCGTTCGAAGAAACAGCGTTAAAGGTCGAGTTCAATACACTTATCGACAATAACAAGAACGAGTTTACGTAGTATACTGGTTTCTCTCTTCTCATGAATTATTTGTTACTACAAACGTGAATTTGATCGTAAGTAAATTGTATTAAAAGAATCTATGATACGAGTCGTTCTAAAATGAAGCACGTTGCTCTACTGTACGATATTTTTAATAACTGTTTCTCTTTCTTAAACTGATACAAACATACATTGTGATTCTCAATGGTCTCGCCGTTCTGGAATTCAAGAACGTTTCTCTTTCAAACACATTGTGTACACACGGCTAACAAGCACCAGTTTTAACATAAACACGATACAGATAGACAAAGTAACACTCGACGTTCTACGAATCAAAAATAGAAATTGATCAAGCTACGTTCATTCATTCGTTTGGAAACATTCTTTCACTCGATTTGGTTATACAGTGTTCGATCGCAACTTGCCGGGGAAGGATCAGCAATCGGCATAGGAACCGTGGAAAATTCTTTTGTAACTTATTCGAGACTATAATAAAATATAAAAAAATGACATTTGACTCGGGACCGCGCATGCGTGGAAAATCCCGCCAAAACCTAAGGGGGTCGGACAGTCGAAGTTTTGTGATTTACTGTTCGCCGGAGAGAACGTATTCGAAAGGGGAGGTAGTCGATAGAGGTGGACGTACAGGGTGCTCGCATTTCTTTACCCCGCGAACCGTTTTCACCAATACACGCGCACCCGGAGCCGATAAAACCTTCGCTCATATGATATATGGATCCCTCGTCTTATCAACGAGTATCCTATCACAATATTACACTGTCAGTATTCGTGACAAGACCGCGTTCCAAACGAATATTGCGTGTCAGGTAAATTCCGCGGGAATACGGATAGTAGTTGATCCGTAGATCATCTCTAAGCTCGTACGTACGTACACGCTTCCCTTTTCTTTCACTACCTTGTCAATCCTCTTCTATTCTTCCTTCGCACTTTCCCTCTCTCTCATCTTATCCACGTACAACGCACACAGCCCTGTTCACACTGGCGACGAACGTAACCGCGCGCGCGCACGAGAAGCAGTCACGTATTTCGTACTCCTCGTACACTTTTTCCTCGTTGCACGCGAGTAAGGGACACACGATAGATACAGCATGCATACACTCTCTCTCTCTCTTTCTTTCTTTCTTTCGTCGGATTCTAGGAGCGTAAATATTTCCGTACCGTGTATACGATTCGTGATCGTCTCCTTGCCGCGCGATGGAGGCTGATCGTTGGCACTCGTCGTTTCCTATCGTGCACGACGATATCGTTCCGTAACGGTTCCGCGTTTAGATCTACTACGATTCGGGTTTAATTTACATCGGGACTGGCGTAGTGTTGTGCGGTTCCGCACGCAGGGATCGAGCTGCTCGTCCGTTCGTCGCTGCCGCCGTGGAACTTTTTGTTCGAGCGCGTTTTCGCGTTTTTGTTTCCTTTGTACTTTTTTTTCTTTACGTTACGTGTTTACGTGATTATCGAACGTCGTGAGTTATTGTGGCTAACATAACGACGGCGCGCCGGTAACGCGGCGGTTACTTCAGTCTTAGCTCGTACGAACGTTTTGCCACATCATGATGTTTGGTTCACTAAACTAACCACTAGCATGGCGGCGACGACCGACCGACCGACCGACACACACCACAGCACGCGCTAGTTCGCTTACGCTGTTGCTCTCCTCGCCTCGTCCTCGTCCCGTGTCTTAGCCCCCTTCCCGGACCCCTGCTCCTAAACTACCCGCCTTCTCCTTCTCGCGCATGCAACCCCTCCGCTTTCCTTTCGTCTTTCTCTTTTCTCTTTCCTATATACACGCTCCCGCAGGGTAGACTCGTGGCAAAACGATGCCGGCGCGGTTAGCTCGTCGTCTGCGGCTTCTACTTTTACCGGGCGCGCGCGCGCATTTCTCTGACCATTATGGACTCGCCTTTACCGTCCTCCTAAATCTTGTACACACTTACGATCGGCTCCAGCAAGAAATTGCCAAATTCAAAATCTTCGACTGCCTTTCAGTTCTCGTTAGATGATTTATAGCAAGAATTCCTAATGGAAGATGTTCGATTTTCAATGTAATCGATCTTAAATGATTAATTTTGAACTACGATAAAACTACTGTGTTTTATTCACTTTTATATTGCTCACCAGGAAAAGGATTCTTATGGAAATGAAGTGTCAAAGTTAGCAAGACCTTTGCCCGTAGAATATTTATTAATCGATCTACCTGTGTCAACACCACTCACCCCGCAATTCACTTTCTACGTCAGTGAAAATATTACTCCGTTTCCAGTTGAAAATAGGTATGCGACGTACATCAGGAATAATGGATGGTTCTTCAGTTTGTATTGACCAAGTTTTGCTTTGCAGACTCATCGATGGTCAAATTCAAGAATTTAGCTCATTGTGCTCTTACATGCAACAATTCACTAAAGACCAATTGTTGGAAGCAATCACCGATTTTCATTTGTTAATTTATATAGCGACGATGCATTTGTTTCCGATGAAGGTACGTGTCATACTCCCAGTTTGGAATTTCATGTAATTGAACGCTGTCGTTCATTTCTCAGGAACATATGGCACCATTATTGGAGGCAATCCGTAATAAAGATGCGGGAAGGGCAAGAGAGTGGTCGCAGTCTGAGCACTGGGCAACGATAGAGGAATTAATGTCAGCGACCACGGCGTCTACGTCGCAGTCGACGTTCGAAGCTAATTCGAGAATGTCGACGTCCGGAATCGCGGAAGGAAGTGGAGTCGCGGTCGGTACAGATCCGGTCGCAAATTCAGCTCCCAACCAGACACAATGGACTTGTCATTACTGCACTTTCCTGAACGCACCGGATTTTGCGATGTGTGAAATTTGTAATTTGCCAAGGAACACGTAACAAACTGTACCATATATTGCTTTTGTACGCGTTTCAGGGTACCGTCCTTAAAACGCGACTTCGCTCCCGCGGTACTTGACGTGTAAAACGCGCGAGACTGCGGATATAAAAATTGTTTTCAGCGCGTACTTCGCTTTATTTATGAGTGAATAAAAATGCAGCAAGTATCGTTTACCGGAGTATACATTACCAATTCTCCTTTTTGTAATGATCCCCTGCTACTCCGTAACCAGGAGTGGCTTCAAATTGGTGAACGTAACAATTATTTCTTCTCAACGGTATCACACTCTAATTATTAAATGCGATATTTATGTACTAAGATTTTGAAATTCTACATTAAACACCCTGATATAATTATGATAGCGTTTAAGTTGCTGAAACGTTAAACTAAGATGAAAGAATTAATGAATTCTCGACATGATATAGATTTAATAACGATATTAATATTAGTAAGGAAATTACAATTATACTGTTTATAAAATATTACTACACGATTACAAAATATAAACATGTACTATGTGAAGTAATATTTATTTGAAATTCTCACGTCTTCTTACAGTAATCAAAAAATTGCCAAGTGTCGCTTTCATTTCACTGATATAAAGTCTTTACAACTGATCCTAGAAACAACCGAATTGGTTAAGCTTGAAACGTTCAGTTCGTCCTTCTCGATTTTGTACACTTTCTTTATTAATTCGTAATCTGTAAACTCGGACAATTTCGATATCGACACTCTTTCTCCTTTTATGCTGTCCACAATCATCTTTTCCATTAGCTTTTCATTCTTTTCGTGTATCAGTACTATCAATATATTCTTATCATTGTCGTTAATACCAAATTCTTTTAAGGCACGTGATATATTCTTGGAAATCGATAAATTAAATAACACTTCAGTGTAAATACTCTTCGTAGTAAGTTGATTCACCTTTGCGTTGACTGCAGCTTTATTGGCAGCCACTATTGCTTGCAAAGGATCTGCAACGAGGGCTGCTTTTACAACAGAGCAAGTAAGCTCCCCGTTCATTACCTTCCTTCGAATTTCATCCGAATTCTCCACGTCTTTGAATAAAAGCAACGTGCAACACATTTCTGTTTCATTATCTAATAGAATCGTGTACGCATCCATGCTTGTTATTTACGATAACAGAATTTAAGGTTACAAAATTTACGAATCGCAATTTCCAATCACGAATGTATTAATTTAATTTTTTGTTTCTCATTCCGAAGCTCGTGTTTGATCAATGATTTCTTCTGCTCATTTCGAAAGGAATCACTCACGATGAGAGTTTCACATTTCATTCAGTGTTGTAAAGGTTCGAGGAATTTCGACCGCAGTGCTGTCCGTCGAGGAATAGGAAAACTATAGCATAGTGATTTGAATTGGCTAAATTACATCGCTCAGGATATTCTTTGTGATATTCAGCAGCAAGTATTTTATTTCGCTTTGTGTACGTTACTTACGATTAGTCTTAAGTGATATTGTACAGATATGAAATTTTTGTATTCTGTAACTTCTTAAATGTGAAATAAATATATTACCTATCTATCTGTCTTAATTATTTCGAGACGTCCTCCGGGTGGGGACACCGAATTATTTCCGTTCAATATATTTCGTTGATGAAAAAAGAACGGTTGAACATCGGACCGATTCATACGGGCAACCGTATAAACCATGGAGTCGCTCCAAATTTTGGTTAACATCGAAACTTCACCTGATACAAAAATGAATCGTTAAAATCCACAACGGAATACCATACCCAAGTGCTCTTCTTACAACCAAACTAAAAGCACAATAAAACCTTAAAATAGCAAGCGAATTATGACCAATGAAAAATGCACAAGCTATCTGGGCAGACTCATTGACTACGGTAATTAATTCGTCTCTCTTTTCATGATGTGATTCCTATAAATTACCGATCGATATAATTGATCGTTCGATTAGTACATTCCGGAGTTCGTTGGACTTCGAGTAAAAAACAGTCGGCATGCCCCCATAAACAGAAAAGGATTGATCAAGAACGCTCGCAGGATCACTTGGAGGACGGTGATAAAAAAGATAAAGACAAAGAATCGAAGAAGTCATACGTCGATCCCAGACAAGAGATCTGTCCCTCTGTTCGAACAACTTGCTGTTACATAAAAATGCAGGTACGATTTGGAATTAGTTGTTGAAATGTCTGAAATTACTGACACAATTTAGGTCAATAGGAGTATAATAATCTATGGTATAATTATTTCTGATTACATATGTAATCTCGTTTCAATTGTAACATACGTCAAGCACGATAGCTTATGATCCCGCTTGAGACCGCTTACACCGATTTTTTAGATTTCTTCTTTAAGCATCGTGTAAAGATAAAGCTTACGTGACACACACAAGAGATATAAATCAAATTGAGTACAATATGATTGAGTAGAATAACTTTTTAGGATCCATGTAGGCCGTGTTGCTGTGGAAAACCTCTGCCTCCGCCTTGCCCACCGAAGGGTCGATATCATGAGCCACGCGAACCAGTGTGTGGTTGCGATCTCTGCCAGAAATATCCAGGACACAAATGTTGCGACAGGAATCGAGCTTTTCGTGGAATAAAGATTGACGGCGAGTATTTTGAGAAAGCTTAACGTCTCTTATCGCTTCAACGTAACACTGTACAATTAGGAGGACACGGGAGATTTAAATAAAAGATATATCCGATGAAATCATAGATCTTATCAATCGTAAAAATATATAGAATGATTCTCTTTTATACGATACAATAAAAATTAAGGATAGTATATTTCTGATACTATCAATAAATATATCGGTGACACACATTTCTTACCTTTTTATCTTAAGATAATCTTATCGATGATATAAGTTACGATACGTGGACTAACTGTTCATTGTAAGGTGCGGGATTCACGCAGGAGGCACGTAAACTAAAACTCAATCAGGTAAAGTGTTATACACATCTCACAACGTGACGAAATTCATTTTCTAAAGTGCGGATCACGTGTAAATCGTAAAATAACGACACATACAACACTATCATAGAAATGAAATTGATACATACTCCCGCAATTTGAGCCACCGAATTTATATAGTATTTACCTTTTGCTATACTACGCTTTTATTCAAAGCTAACTTCAAGGCGCTTTTTTACCGAGGCGCCAGTCTGTCGTCCGTTTGGAACCATTGTCGACGTGTGGGTAGGCTGATCTGTCACGTTAGTCACGTAGCGATCTGATCCAATTGGTAAAAGTGTGAGTAGGTACCTGTACCTATACCTCGATAAAGGACAATCGAGAAACTGCGCGGCAACTTCGTGATTTGTGGAAAATTAAGCATCCGGTAAGTACGATTATTATTAGTCAAATATTTCCAAGCCGGTAGTCAAACTTTGGCTGTCAAAGCTGCTGAGAATAATATATGAGTCATGGATATATATAGTGTTGAAGATCAATCGTTTTGTTGAAGTCAAAAGATATAATGCTAATCTCGACAATGTGGAATAGAAGAGAGTAGACGTGATTAAAGAGGTCAGGGTCATTTTCTCATTGATATTTGTTTAATTGCTTCATTTCCAGTCGTAGCGGCTTGTTAAAAATTTCTCTACGTAATATGATTCGTAAGCTTAACGTCAGACACTTGTGGAAAACCCTCAGATAACAGTATCAACAG
Organism: Ceratina calcarata; assembly: GCF_001652005.2. Classification (NCBI taxonomy): domain Eukaryota; kingdom Metazoa; phylum Arthropoda; class Insecta; order Hymenoptera; family Apidae; genus Ceratina; species Ceratina calcarata. The sequence goes on from NW_017153019.1 coordinate 361,286, forward strand.
TTTAATGATATAAATATGTAGTCATCTGTACACAAGAATTTCGAAAAATGTAAAATTATTCTCGCTATAACTTTGTGAATAAATATTAGTAATTATCACATTAAACTGAAATGGATAATTTTGAAAGAAATCGGAAGCTCATTTTGGAGTTATATCAATTTGAAATTACGAGCGAATGTGCTGAAACAGTTGAGAAATAGGAAAATCAGGAAATGCGTCTCAATTAAAACACGCGTATACATGCGTCTCAATTAAAACACGCGTATACATGCGTGGGAAGACTGTATAACCAGAACAATTTTAATTGTGTTACTGTTGAATAATTTCGTTAGGAATCAAGTACTAAGAAACGCTAGTGAAGATCGAGTTATCTTGTACGTATGGAAAAACTACTAAAAATAATAACTACGTAAGGAATGTTTAAACAAGTTTACATGTTTAGATAACTGCAGTAAGCAGTAACCGTGCGGCTTATCTATATCACTGTGCAATAAAAATCTATTTTTCAGTGTTATTCATGGAAAATATCTATACTAAAATTTCTTATACATGAACGGCGGTAATTCTAATCTTAATTCTAAGCATGTTTGTTATTTTCTTTGGTCGTGGACCAATCGGATTTAAACTAGACGTCGTTGAATTGTTACTGGTATTGCACGATTGGTTGTTCGTTCGCTACGAATCCTTGATAGGTTCGTTCCTTCCACTGCCAGGATTTTCCCAGTCCCATCCCCACAGTTATTTATCGCGGTTTTATTCTGTACCATTCGCTCGCCTCTCGCAGTTCACGTTCAAGTTTCGAAGAAGACTGGACTCGACGATCGAACCGTAATCATGCGTATACGTAAGTAACATTTCCATACGCATATGTGACAGAATGACAGCTTGCCGGGTAGCCTTCTAACAAGCCAAACGAATACAGTTGAATTTTCATTTCTGCCTCGATCGTAAATAACATTTATCCGCATGGATTCCTGTATTTCCTATTCGCTTACATCCGCGATCTTTAAAACGTGTTTAACATATGCAAATTGAAGGCATATTCGAACACGTTCTTTGTTGCCACCCGATATTTCTGTCTCTCTATCAAATAAACCTTGATTCACACGTACAAACCAAACGTAGTATAAGAATATTCATTTAACAATTGCATTGTTCTAATTCAATTTTAATAGGTCGAAAATCATTGATAAAAACTTCCAATTATTATTACGTAAGGAAATATAAAAAGTATCGCGTAATTTGAGTAATCTACGAGTGAGTGAAAAATATGTCGTTAAAAATTACGGGCAAGCACGTAGGAAATAAATTGCTATATCTACCTGGTATTCCCGTTCACGTCACGAGGGAGTCCAACAAAACTGAAGAAAATCACGTTCCATTCGCGTCGGATATTCTACGATGTTTCGCGTCGTATCTTGTCTAATAAATCCAATAATTTATTAATTTTTCAAAAATAAAACTGTCGTAGCTCGTCAAGAATTTATTGAGCGACCGTAGAGGAAGAAATAAAGTGATGAGAAATGAAGAACAATTAATTATTCCAAGAACAATCGTCCTTAGTGACAGGAGTAATTTAAATATTCCTTGATAAAAAATTACAATTTTTCATGAATCATTCCTACGAATCAATCGTTTTCCTTTTACCGGCATTTATACCGGATGAAAATTATCGTTATAACTTGGTGTTCATAAACCATTGTTCGATTATGTGTCGACAATTACGTGTCATTACATAGTCGCGTTAAAAACGAGATAATTATCATAACGTTTGTCCGCGGTTTAAATGGGTATTCCCCATCGATACTTAGGGAAACACCGAAGTTATTGATACACCGAATTATTTATTTGTAAAACTATCGACAGCGTCGCAGTTAAATTACTTGCGTTATTATTCTAAAATTGGTATACTTAGATTAATTTACATTATTCTATTATCTCAATGGATTAGACCTTCACTCTAACATCCTTTACATATGAACACATGTTCTGTACTCTGTTCCTTTATTTGATCACTCAGAGAGCTGTTACTGTGAGTGTGCTTTCTGATTAAACAAATCATAAGAATTGATTCGTATTTATTTTACCATTTTTGATTATCAACGTACATAATTATGCGTCATATAATACGAATTGCTTGTGTGTGGAAGTAGTGACATAATCATCGATTGCGAATTATTATATTTATGTTAACTTTATCTGTGTATAAAAATATCTCATTTTTGTAATCTCAGCTACTCGTGGAGACAAACGTTGTATTACATAAATATAAGTTGTAAGAGGAAGGCGATAAATAATAATAAAGAATTGTGTTGCTAGTTGGAACACTGTCCCGGATATCGTTAATCATTTCACGTAGTTGTTGTCCTTCGGTGGTTCAGTCTCACGAATCTCTGGACCTTGAACCTTGAGACCATGTGGTCTACATAATAAATACTGTGGTATATTCGGACCAGTTACGTATATTCGTATTCGATGTTACGTACTGTTAAATTCGAAAATGAGAAAGTACAATGACACGATGGAGTAATTATTAATATAATCGTAATTTATAATCGAATAACTTCCATGATTATTTTTCAGTAATTGGAAGTTTGGTAGTGGCCTTTGCCTCAATCGCAATGACGCAGGCAGACGATGCTAAACTCGAGAATGAGCTCGAAGCACTTAATGCCGTTTCCCAGAGTTCGAATCAATTTTCCTCCTCGTTCTTCAAGGTATAATAAATGACCAGCCTGCGGATTTTATGCATTCGTGAAGAATTTCGTATATTAAACTTTTTGTTTAAAACAGATCTCTTAAACTTATTAGATATTTCACGTTGCATAAAAATCCGTGATCTATAAATTTCGCATTTCTATACGTGAGATTGTATATAAAAAAATCATTGCAGACTGTGGTGGACGAGAACCCAGGCAATCTGATATCATCTCCTTTGAGCGCAGCCGTTGTTCTTGCTATGACTGGCTACGGTGCTGGCGGAGAGACAGCAAACCAGTTTAAGAAAGTGCTTCATCTTCCATCCCCGGATAGTCTTGGCCATACTGGTTATCAGAAACTTATCGATACACTCAACGTGAGCATGCTTACTTTGTTTAAATATATATGGTCGATATTCCATGTACTGAATCATGTTCTTCTATATTCAGAATGTTAAAAAGAACAAACTTCTGATCGCAAACAAAGTGTTTACAACTGACAAATTTCCCCCGAAGCCAACTTATACACAGTTGACGCAGACCTACTTCCGTTCCGCAACGCAAATGCTAGATTTTGCGAAAAATGTAGAAGCTGCGCAAATAATTAATGCATGGGTCGAACAGAATACGAACAATCTTATTAAAGATTTGATTCAAGCAGGTTCGTAAATCTTCTATTGTTCAGTCTCACACAGAGATATACTTTCATTTATACTATTTTCTTTAAATAGGCGATTTAAGTAGTGATACGGCGATGGTACTTGTTAACGCGATATACTTCAAGGGTAAATGGCAACATAAATTCGATGCCCAATTTACCGAAGACAGGCCGTTCCATATTACTAAGGACACGACTAAGAACGTTCCTACGATGTTCCGTCGAGGTGACTACAGATACGGAGTGCTTTCCGACATGAACGCTAAATTCGTTGAGATTCCGTACAAGGTAAGCTTCGGGACACCGAAACAGTTTTCATTGGATTTTACGGTACCGAAAATGAGCGAGTGAATTTACAGGGTCAAGAGCTGAGCATGGTCATCATACTTCCGGACGAAATCGACGGTTTGCCCCAGCTCGAGGCGAAATTGCAGAATACGAGCTTGACCAGCATCTTGCAGCATGGACACGTGCGCGAAGTGGAACTATTCTTACCAAAGTTCAAGGCGGAAAGCGAAATACAACTTAACAGCGTGCTTCAGAAGGTACGTAGCACAGTTTATAATATACATAAGAGATTTCTGGATAATATTTGTATACTAATATTTGATTTGCGCAGATGGGTTTGGTCGATGCTTTTAGCGGCAAAGCCAACTTCAGTGGAATCTCTGACGCACCGCTGCAGATCAGTAAGGTCGTGCAAAAGGCGTTCATCGAAGTTAACGAAGAAGGCAGTGAGGCCGCGGCTGCCACTGGTAAGTCATTGAAGATCTCTCTTGTACGCGTTGAAATTAAGCAAAATAAAGAAATGCATTTAGAAGAATTTAATTATAGAAAACAATTATAATACATTTATTATAATTTTACTAATTGAAGTTAAAAAACAATATTTTGCTTAATTTCATTTCTCGTTTACTTCAGGACAGTTTGGCTTTATTGCTTTCTACAAACTGTCCGAAATTTGTGTGCTATGTAAAACCTGTTTCATTATACGATTAGTAGATAATAATCAGTTAAATGCTTACTCACGTTTGCTGCACCAGGTGACGGCTTCTGTTTTCTCTTATTGTTTATTCGCTTGGTTGTACGCTAATTTGTTACTGCACGCTTGCCTGGAAGGTCAACTAATACATTTCATGAATGAAGGAATCAGATATCGAACGAATTACACTGATAGTTGCTGGTGTATTAGGAATAATTGTCGAGAGGATAAAACTTGATGGCTTGTTAACAAGTTCTGTTCCGGACAATCAGAATGGACATTCTTATAGCTCTGTACTTCTTAACTAAAAATCGTAGCTAATCATTAACAAACTGTAGCGAAGGAGATATAATGATAGATGAAGACGAGGGATCAAATGGTGGCGAGGCTCGGTCAGTTAATAACAGTGTCCATATTTATTTGTTTTCTTCAACAGCACTCGAGATTCATTTCTTCTTCCTCGACGACGGAGAAGTGATTAAAGTAAACCGACCGTTCTTGTATGCAATTACAACAAGGAACGACGACGTAGTTCTCTTCAACGGGCGAGTCGTTAACTTCGACTCCGCATGATTTCTCTTCATCTCTGTCAATAATGTTTCGTAATTCACAATAAATGGCGCGCTCTCGCTTTCTCCTGTCTTTATCACTTTAATACAGTCAGACTTGTGAATTAGCGTAACAAACGCCCGGTAATGTCAGCACTTAGGGGGTTGAGAAGTTAGAAAATTGTAACCGTTCGGGTCTGTTCTAACCGTGAAGCGGAGAGAAATTCCAGTTAGGACAGAGCAGAACGATGATAGTACGTATGTAGTAGCCATCCCTATTTGATTTACGAGTGTGACTCAAACGAGTAATTCAGTGTTAATTGATTGTGGCAGGTCTCGGCATAAGGCCTCTTGCGAACTTTTGGTCACCGCCGAAGCCCATTGAGATCCACGTCGATCGACCATTCCTGTCGGTCGTTCGATACCACGGCGTGATTTTATTTTTAGTGAAAGCCATGTCATAACGTTCCTTATCGAGAATGAGACGATTTCGATTTTATACGATAACTTCTACTGTCTTAAAGTATTCAGTCTTTAAGTATTCTTTTTTTATCGACAATTTAGGAGAGCGAACAATGATAGTTTACGTATTATCTTGCCAATCTCTGCCATTTTAGTATAAGTCGCTTTACTATGGCTTGACTGATTTCAATAAATGAATTTTTATATGCAGAAGCATTTACCACCTTAAGACATCATTTATGTACATTAATTTACTGACAGTTCCATTATCCTTTAATTTCATTGAATCGTGTTTAAGTAAGCTGCTTTTCATCGAATCTAGGTTCGAGCTTGAAACGAATGCATATCGCATATGTAAAAATCGCTGCACAGTTACGTCTAAATTCTTTAAGTTTTTGACATTAGCTATGATCGTCTAGTGCACGTTTGCCGTGTGTGTGACAACAGTAGTGAAAAGTTGAGAGGAGCGTCACTCGATGGAAAGTCAGAAAGGTCGTATCATGGTTTGTTCCAGGTATGATATTAACAACACGCTGTATGATCCACAGGGCCAAAGTGATGATAGACCGCCCTTTCGTTTATAGCATTATCCAGAAAATTGCGACCACCGAAACTGAAGCCGTTCACGTCCCCATATTCACTGGGCGAGCTCTCGATCCGTCTTATTGATTCACTTGTCTGTATCTAACGTTCGGTTATTAGAATCTAGTCAGAGCTGACCAAACTTTTCAAAGAAGACGTATACCGCTAAACGTCTCTCCATGACATGGAAATTGTAGTAGACAATAAACGCTTATAACTCAAAATTTAAAAAATTATACATACATCTTTAAATATTTCTCCTATCTTCGAGTGCTGAGAAAACTGCATGTATCGAAAAAGCTCGTTATCGTTATTACAATTTTGTTGCAGGTCTCATGTTACAAAAAAGAGCTCGGCGACCGAAATTCTTTGCTCAGCACCCATTTTTTTATCATGTCATAAAACATGTAAATGACAAGCAGCGTGAAATCGATTTCACCTTGTCATTATTCTCTGGTCAGATTAATGAGCCCTAAGAAAAGTAAGACTAAATAGACAATGTGTTCAACGGAATTAACTTATGAAATGAGAATGTCACGGTTACGAGTACGAATCACATATAAATAGTGCATGCGCTTCGAAAACTCAATTAAGCCATGAATGACCAGCTTAAACATAATTAATCTGTAAAACAGAAAATCGGTCTTCATTATTGTTATAACCGTAGGCTTCATTACAGCATTTTAATTAAGACCCTATTTATTACTGTCATTTATAATATCTTTTGGATACTAATTGTGTAATCATATAATACTTCACTGAATTTATTTTAGGTATCATATTCGGATTGACTGCTGTTCACATCGTACCTCCTCCGCCTGTAGTTTTTAAAATCAACAAACCATTTTATTTCGCGATACATCATAACTTTAATCAATTAGTATTATTTAATGGTTTAATAACAAAACTCGAATAATTTTTGTTACGACGGTGTTTTACTATGCGACTTTTTATCTTCAAATATCTAAATAAATTTATTGTTTGAGAGCACGTAGCTTTTTATTATTAATTATATAAAAATATAAAGTATATTGTTCTTTATTTTAGGTATCGTGTACAACGAATCAATTGAAATTCGTCCTTACCCCAAACCTCAGCCTATAATCTTCAAAGTCGACAGACCATTCTATTATGAGATACATTACCATGATCAATTAGTGCTTTTCAGTGGTTTAACAGAGAAACTGTAATGGTGTTGGTCACTTACGCTCTATCATGAAATGTTTTATATTACATTTTATGCCATATATATGTTTTAATAAATTCATGCATTGAGGTACAGTCTTTTATTTCAAAGCATTTAATATTCAATGTACTTCATTTTGGGTCTTCAAAGCTGATAGACCTTCATATTACACGATATATCATAACGACAATCATCTGCTTTTTAATGGTTGAATAACTAAAACTTAACATCTTTCTACTTTCATCTTCATACTATGCTCTAACTAGAAGGGTTTTGTTATATTTCATCTGAAGACATTTTATGCTATATTTCATTTGGAAACATTTTACGTAACATTTTTTTTTAATCAATATATTGTTATATGACGCACACTTTTTGACTGCTAATCATCTAAGAACACTTAATATTTAATGCACTTTATTTTAGGTGTCGAGTGGGTGTATGCGTCGTTCACACCACCTGCAGTTTTTAGAATTGACAGACCTTCATATTACGCGATATATCATAACGAAAATCATCTGGTGCTATTCAGTGGTTTAATAGCGAAACCTTAATACCTTTCGTTTGTGATACTATGTCCTAACTAGAAGCGTTTTATGTTATATTTCATCCAGCAACATTTTATGTTATATTTAATCTGGAAACATTTCATATTGTATTTGTTTTTTTTTAATAAATGTATTGATGTGAGACGCACAGTTTTTCACTGCTAATCATCTAAGAACACTTAATATTTAATGCATTTTATTTTAGGTATCAAGGTCGTGCCACTATCGTTGCTTATCTCGCCAATACCACCTCCAGTCCTTAAAATTGACAGACCTTCATATTACGCGATATATCATAAAGAAAATCATCTGGTGCTATTTAATGGATTAATAGCGAAACCTTAATACCTCTCGTTATGATACTACGTCCTAACTAGAAGCGTTTTATGTTATATTTCATTCGGGAACATTTCATGTTATATTTAATCTGGAAACATTTCATATTGTAATTTTTTTTTAATAAATGCATTGATATGGGACGCACAATTGTTCACTGTTAATTATCTAAAAACACTTAATGCTTAATGCACTTTATTTTAGTTGTCTTCATGTGGAGAACCGGAAGATCGCGTCCAATATTTAAAGCTGACAGACCGTTTTATTTCGCGATATGTTATAAAGCGGCAGATAACAATCCATTATTGATGTTTAATGGTTTAATGACGAAACCTTAATACGTTTCGTTACTTATCTATCTTGAATCGTGTTATGTTATATTATTTCCTCCGGAAACATTTCATATTGTATTTGTTTTTTAATAAATGTATTCATGTACGACGCACTGTTTTTCATTGCCAATTATCTAAAAACACTTAATGCTTAATACACTTTATTTTAGGTATGAAGATCGTGCCTCTATCGTTGCCTATCATGCCACAACCACCTACAGTCTTTAGAATTGACAGACCTTCATATTATGCGATATATCATAAAGAAAATCATCTGGTGCTATTTAATGGATTAATAGCGAAACCTTAATACCTCTCGTTATGATACTGTGTTCTAACTAGAAGCGTTTTGTGTTATATTTCATCCGGGAACATTTTATGTTATATTTAATCGGGAAACATTTCATACTGTAATTTTTTTTTAATAAATGCATTGATATGGAACGCACTGTTTTTTACTGCAAATTATCTAAGATCACGTAATGCTTAATGCACTTTATTTTAGGTATCTGGATGCTGAAAACACTAGGAGGGCGTGCAATATTTAAAGCTGACAAACCGTTTTATTTCGCGATATGTCATATCGCGGTAGATAACAATCCATTATTGATGTTTAATGGCTTAATAACGAAACCTTAATACCTTTCGTTACTTATCTATCTTGAGACGTGTAATATTATATTTCCTCCGGAAACATTTCATATTGTATTTTTTTTTTTTTTTGTTTAATAAATGTATTGATATGAGATGCACTGTTTTTTACTGCCAATTATTTAAGAACACTTAATACTTAATGCAATTTATTTTAGGTGTCGTGTTCTGGGATAGATTGGGTAACCCTATATTACCGCCACGTGTAATCTTTAAAGCTGACAAACCCTTCTATTTCGCAATACATTGTCAAGATAACAATCAGTTACTGATTTTCAATGGTGTAACAACGAAACTTTAATAGTTTTCGCTACTTAATTTGTCTTGAAACGTTTTATGTTATATTTCATCCGAGAACATTTTATGTTGTATTTTTGTATTAAATAAATATATTGATATGGGATGCACAGCTTTTCACTTGTAATTGCTTAAAAGCACCTAACATTTAATGTACTCTATTTTAGGTGTTCTTATGGTTGGATATAGTTTGCCACCACCACCTGCAATCTTCAAAGTTGACAAACCCTTCTATTTCGCAATATGTCATGGAGATAACAACAATCAGTTACTGATTTTCAATGGTTTAATAACGAAACTTTAATAGCTTTCGCTACTTAATCTGTCTTGAAACGTTTTATGTTATATGTTATATTTCATACTGGAATATTGTATGTTGTATGTTTGTTTTAAATAAATGTATTCATATGGGACGCACTGCTTCTCACGGCTAATTATTTTAAAGTACTTAACATTTAATGAATCTTATTTTAGGTGTTATTGCGTTGGGTCGGAGTTTTGCACCGTTACAACCACCTGCAATCTTTAAAGCTGACAAACCCTTCTATTTCGCAATATACCATAGCGATAACAACAATCACTTACCGATTTTCAATGGTTTATTAACGAAACTGTAATAGCTTTCTTTACGATACCTACGTTGAAGGCTTTTGTTATATCTTATCTGGGAACATTCCATGTTATACTTTCTTTAATATAAATGTATTGTGGCAAACAGCTTTTCACTGGTAATTATCTAAGAACACTTAATGTTTAATACACTTTATTTTAGGTGTCGTGATGATGTTTAAATCGGGTCGTTTTCCAGTACAACCGCCTGTAACGTTTAACGTTGACAAACCGTTCTATTTCGCGATATATCGTACAGATAACAATCCACTATTGATGTTTAATGGTTTAATAACGAAACCTTAATACGTTCTGTTATCTATCTTGAAAAGTATTGTTATATTTCATCCGAGAACATTTTATGTTGTATTTTTGTTTTAAATAAATGTATTGATATGAGATCACACCTTTCCGCTTGTAATTATTTAAGAATACATACTATTTAATCGATTTTATTTCAGGTGTTATCCTGGCTCCTTCAGCGATTTTTGTGCCATTACTACCACCTGTTGTCTTTAAAGCTGACAGACCCTTCTATTTCGCAATATATCGTGAAGATAACAATCAGCTACTGATTTTCAGTGGTTTAATGAAGACACTGTAGTTACTTATGTTGAAGTGTTTTGTTATATCTTATCTGGAAACATTTTATGTTGTATTTTTTTTAATATAAATGTACTGATATGGGGCATACAGGCTTGTGTTTGTGGTAATTATTGAAAAGCACCTAACGTTTAATGAACATTATTTTAAGTATCTTCTTGATGCCAATGTCATATTAATCAGCTATAAAGTTTAAAGCTGACAAACCTTTAATGGTTTAATAACTGTTTGAGGGCATTAAGTCTTTTTATTGAGATTATATTTTTATCCGGGTATGAAATCTATGGGTGTCCCTTGGAAATTGCACGTAGATATTACTATTTCGATTCTGTTTGCTAGTTGCGTATGATATGCCGTAAGGCAAATCAGAAAGTTATAAGCATCCTATTTTAAGATGTTCAAACAAATTCACTGCTTGAGAGGTATTTTATTTTAATTAATTTAAAATTAAATAGAGGAACCTGAATGACTCCCTTACTGTTCATCTGTGTTAATGCATTTAATATTACATTACATTTTTGAAACAGTCAACTAAATTCATTGCATGAGGGCTCTTTCATTTTAATGAATTTAAATCAATTTATAAATATTGTTTGTTTCATTCTAGGTATCGAACTGGAATTCCATTCTCTCAAACCGAGTCTAAGCTTCCATGCTGACAGACCCTTCTACTTCGCGATATATGAACAGGATAAGCAATTACCACTTTTCAACGGCTTGATAGTGAAACTCGGATGATTTCCTTAGTGTCTATCTTTGTTAATACACGTTATATTATGTTCTGTCTTGAAACCTTTCAAATAACTTCCTTGTCAAATTAATGTTACGCAGCATGTTATTAAAGCTTTAAATAATGCGACATTGATATGTTGTAAGTGTTCAATATCATGCAACATTTCATTGTACTGTGCATTTTATTCTTGTTGCTCGTTTATCGTGTTTAACGTTCCAGAGTTCGTCCAGCTCGGAATAAATAAATGATTCCTCTTTAACAATCGATTACTATGTTTTCACAGGAGCAGGAATTATGGTATTAATGTTACCCAACCCGCCCGAAGTCGTACATGTAGATCATCCGTTCCTTTTCAAAATCATCAAATCATCGAAAAACACTGATCCCATAACATTCTTCCAAGGAAAGCTCAACAACCCCGTAAATGAATCAATTCATAATTGATTTTTATTAGGATAACGTTTTATAGAATCTATAATTGTTCATGCAAAATGAATATCTACAAACGTTAATAAAAATATTGTTGATTGACCACAGCTGTTTTTATTGCTCTTTATTCCAAATCCATCACACTTTTTCCCGACGCGAAATTATTCAATTAGTTTAAATAAAATCAGCGTCGGTATGCATAAAATTATTACATTCATTAAAAACGTTAATAGTAAGTACTGAAGTTCAATTCATAACAGGCTCGACGAAATGAGATGCTTTATGAGATGCTAAGTAAGATACATGATGAAAACTGAATACGTTTTAAGATTTGAGAAAAGGAAAACATTCTTACGCAATTCAACTGCGTATTCGTAACAAATTATATATGCATTATACGATACGATAAAAGATAATATAGAATCTTTAATATTTGGTTTACTTAACAACGTTTAATAGGAATGATTATATCACGGAAGGCACGAGCGTATTTATTGCATAAGTCTAAAAAGAATGATTACGTCAGTAATATCGAAAAATTTCATAAGAATTAACACATTATATATTGCATAATGTTTTTAGCTAGGTATCTCTTTAAATATTGCACGAGACTTTAAAAAATATAATTCGAAAACAGATCCTTATGTGCGTTTGCCTTAATTCCCTTAGACTCTATAGTAATTTATATTTCTCTTCAGATAAAAAAAGCTGTGTTTGATATGAAAGCAAAATAGCTACATAATACATATACAGATTGCCTGAAAAAGTAAAGAACGAAGCAAAATGACTTGGACAAGATTATACTTGTAGGAAACTTTTCAGACAATCTCTTAACTAGTAGATATAATTAACTTACTACACAGTTATCGAGCTTCGGAATTTTTGAGGAATGCGTTTCAGTGGATCCAGTACCATTGGAAGTGATAGAGTTTCGACGTGGAGCAATCGCAGGCATCGTCGCAGTAGTATCCAGGAATTCTTCGTCGTTGTCAGAGTCTGTGTCCTTGTCCTTCCTCGGTATCATTTCGTGAATATACTTCTCGATCATCTGCCGATTATCAGGCGAAAGCGCGTTGGCGTTGCTCAATACATATGGCAAACTGTCGTTCATTTCTTGTTGCTTCTTAACCACAGTTTCAATATACATGCGTTGCAATTCGGCGAGCGCTTCGTCCATCGCGAAGCGCACGCCGGGTTTGCGTTCTGGCACATTGAACCCCATTGGCCTCCACACTTCTCCGTTAGATTCCTCCTCCCTTATATTACCAATCTCCGGTTTTACGAAACCAATAGGGTAGTTTGGTTTCTGATTTACCGTATTGCACACTGCTTTTTGATCGTTCGATGGATATCCATGCTTGTTCATCATCCATTCGTTAACGTATGCCTGATCACTCCTCTGTTCATTGTTGAACGGAATCTCTGGCTCTCTTGTCGTTGGTCTTTCGTTATAGGAAACTGGACGTGCATTCGTCTGACGTTTCTGTACGTTCGCTTGCCCGTTCTGTGCTGCGGCATCTTTCCATCTTCCTGCGTTCATCACGATTTGCGCCAATTGCTGAATCGTCGGCTTAGCCACCACATTGTTATCAGAAACAATTCCTAGTTTAGCCGGCGTCGAAGTATCACAGGGTTCGCTGTAACAAGACTGTACATTCAATCTTCGCAGACGATCATAACCCTCTCCCTGGCCTGCTAACAAATTATCGTCTATGTTCATTTTATTATTATAATACTTGGCGAACTGCTCCGCTGCGTGACATTCGTTTTCCAAGAACTGAGCAGTCAAAATCATCGCCGCAGTCGGTTCTCTCTGAGTGAACAGTCTCCTACGGGCATTTAGAGTCTGACTCAAAGCTGACTCGAGCCGAGCATTCTCTATCTTCTCCTCCAATTGTTTCTCCGCCTCCAACAATTTCTTCGTTTCGAACATTACGGTTCTTGGGTCCATATCTTTTTCTACTTCTCTAGCAATACGTCTCTCTGCAGAGGATTGAGTACGAGTCACTGCTGCAGATGCGACTGACTGGAAGCCTAATCGTTGCTGAGCTTTCACGAATGGAGATTGTGATACCGGGCCTAATTTCGACCATATCGTGCCAGGCTTCTTCACAGGGCTGGATATTGGCGAGACGACACCTGGTCTGGTCATTACAGTGTTTTGGTTGATCAATTCGACGTTAGAACTCGGCACCGTGCAAGGGACGCGACAAGGCTTCGGTGGCACCAGGTCTAATTTAGGTGGAGCGATCCCAGGCCTCGGCGGAGGAGCCAAAGAAGTTATCGTAGGCTCCGGTGGCGGTGGAGGTATCTCCGCGTCCGATTCCGAACTTTGTTTAGAGAGCATAGAATGGTGAACGACTTTCAGCAAATCGTCCAGACGATTCTCCAGACGATTCTGACGATCTCTGTCTATATCCATGAATTTCGATACCATATCGTTCTGAGCAGAGAGTATCTTGTTAACGACTTCGTTCTGGGAATTGATAGCGCTTAACACGAGCTGCTCCAGTTTCTGAGCTTTCTTCTTTCGAAACGGGGCATGTGGAATTTCCGTATTGACAGCAGTGTCTTTCGATTTGTTGTCATTTTCTAAAGGAGTCGGCGAATCCATCATTAAGTATTCGAGGAAACTCTCGTCGTTGCATGTCGCATTGTTCGTCATCACAGTCATCTCTGGGTTTTGCACTGTCTGCATATTTCTGTTGAAAGTCTCGTTCAGATTATGCGTTTTATCGTCGTTCTTCGACTGGCAGAAGGCGTCATTCAAGTTCTGAGACACGTCCGGTGAATAGTCCGGAGATAGAGAACCTGTTTGTTGAACGGGAGGCATATGAGTCAACAAATTCCCGTAGTTCTGTTTATACAAGTTTTGTTCTAACATCGCCCTCCGCGGCTCTTGAGGCATCGCGCGACTATTCGCATTTATTATTTGTTGCAACTGGTTCTGGTGTTGAATTATCTGTTCCATATTAGGATTCTGCGCTCTCATCGGATTAATTTGTACCGGCACGTTCACGGATTGAATGTTCGAACCCTGATTCAGATTCTGTAGATTCTGTTGGAAATTCAGATTGTTCACTAACGCATTTTGCCTGTTATACATATGATTCTGGTTCTGCTGCATGTTTTCCTGGATTATTTGATTCTGCACGTTCTGCACCGCATTTTGAAACGGTATCTCTCTGTAATGCGGTGCCAAATTATGTTTATAATTCACGCACAGTGGCTCTTCCACTGGGAACGAATTGCACTGCGTCGATCTGCCGGCTAGTCGAGTCAACTGTTCGCCGGTGTTGATGGCCACGTCTCTCGTGGGAGAGAACATTCTGTACGGTTGAGCTATCACAGTTTCATTCGATTCAGGAGAATCAGGATATTCATTTTCACCTGTAAAGTAATATTCCAGTTAAGCGTTTAACTCATTTAAATTTTACTTAAGTTAAAGATACTGGTATCAATATTTGGGAGAACTGTGGATTTTATGCATTTACATGGAAATTGAAAAATAAAATATATAAACACCGGTGCCTCTACTTTATACGTAAGATATATGCAATACTTACGTCCAAATATCCAAGTAGGTGATAATGCTTCAGTGCGATGAAGGGAAGGAACAGGTTCTTGGAACTTATGCCTCATCTGCATATTCTTATTCGTCTTCTCCTCCTTCAAAGGAGACTTGGCATTCACCATAGCATCTGTCAAAGAGAAACAATTTTAATCATTCGGATAGATATAAAAAAGACAACAACCGATTGATTGCTAATGCCTCACCTACGGTATCTATGCCATTAATATTATGCTCTTCCATTAGTTTATTTTTAAGGACCGTGTCTATCTGATCATAATATTGCTCGACACCAGCCCGGGTTCCAGCCCTCTTAGCTTCGCGATAACAGACCAAAACCTGTTTCATACGCGATCTGCATTGTTTCCCCGAGACGTTGTACCCTTTTTTCTTCATGTAACGGGCGATGCTCTCCCAACGGGAGTTGAGCTGCGGTTTCGTCGCATACTCGAGCTGCTTCTGCACTTGTCCATCCGACCATACAGAAACCAGCAACGATGTGCTCTCAGGAGTCCATTTGTACTTAACACTGTCCCCAGAATCACTCATTTCACGATACACGACTTTTACCCGTCCCTCATTAACAATCGAAGGCACACGAGTCTATGGAAAACAGGTAGGAACACGATCGTGCGTGACTCAACGCGCCTGAACAGGTTGCAACCTGTTTAATCCCATCGCGTAGGAGACGTAGGAGACGAGATGTGACGCTGGACTTTTAACCGATGCGGAGAGACGTTAACCGACAACGATTTAAATTTCGAAGGTGCACATTGTGCAACAGGTGGTGGGGAAACCTCAGGAAACCTGAATGCAACGCGTGGGAGGAGTTCGTAAGAACTGGCGGCAGTTTAGAAATTGTGATTCAATATTCTTAAATCATTATTTGAATCTATCGTATTTATTAAATGGATCGATGCACTATTTTTCATAGACAGCGATAAATTATTATCATTACATTACATATATGACTTCAAGCAACAGTTAAATGTGTTTTACTATTCGATATTCCTCAACGGACGACGCTGCTGTCGAAAATCGAAATTCTACAAAGCAGTTGCTGCTCACGCACGGCGCTGTCGGCTGTATATTGAAAAGGAACGTTAGCATTAGTATTCTCTGGCGGGAAAGCCTTTGTGTTTGCACCATAGCCACCATAGGAGAAGTAGTGTAAAATAATAAACAGTACTGCGTTTCGGACGGGCAAATTTTTAATAAACGATTGTCCCCTATTAAAAGAAAAATGTGGTGCTCGTATTTGTAACGATTCAAGGTTATTCAGTATAAAATCGATAAGCATTCGTGATACGAGTAGCTTTGTAGCTTGAAAAAAGCATGGTACGATTGATACACGTGTTTAGATCGTGATTACTTCTGCAACTATGGAGAGGAGCAGGAGATCTACCAAGAGAAGGAAATCGGTGGAATCGGAGCAACACGAAGTCAAACGGTCGAGAGAGAACAGCGATGAGTTTGAGTTTTCAGACGAGGTGACTTATATATCATAAGCTAGATTAGAATGAAGAGAGCTAGATGAGAACGAATGTCGAACATTCGTGTTATCATTTTACATAATTCGATATGAATTACTGTGCTTTGAATTATCTTAATACATAATTTTGTTTTACAGTGTAAATGTGGTAAAATCAAGAAGATCCTAGTACGAAATTTCATGTGCCACGACGCCTTGGAAGTAAACTTGAACCCGAACGTAAATTTCATTGTCGGATGTAATGGAAGTGGCAAGAGTGCAATATTGACAGCTTTGACAGTTGGTCTGGGTGCTAAGGCAAATGTTACCAGTCGTGGTACATCTGTGCAAAGTATGAATACACATACGAAATTACATTCCTTGCGATTCATTTGTCTGTACAATGAATTCTCTTTTCGTGTTTAGACTTCATAAAGAAAGGGAATAAATCAGCGCTGATTGAAATCACATTGCTTAACAAAGGACTTATGGCGTATAAACATGATCTCTATGGTGATTCGATAACTGTTATTAGAACCATTGGAAGTGGAGCATCTTACAAGATTAAGAATTGGAGAGGTAAACTAGAACTATATATTATACTTTTCATTTCGTATGCATACCTAGTTTTCCTGTGATCAATTGGTACTTGCAGGAGAAATAGTGTCGACAAAACGAAATGAGTTAAATAATATCCTGAGAGCATTGAATATTCAAATAGACAATCCTATTTCTATATTGAATCAAGATATATCGCGAACGTTCTTAGTTTCCTCTAAGCCAGAAGAGAAGTACGAACTGTTTATGAGAGCAACGCTTCTAGACGTAATTGGTACCAATTATGAAACAGCTCAATCGAGGTGCCAAGCAGGCTATGATAAATTGAAAGAATATAACAAAGTATGTATTCATATTACGAAAGATCATACAGTCATATAATATAGATTTTCTGTAGATTATATCCGAGACCCGCAAAGAGCTGGAACAGTTGAAGATGAATATAAAGAAAGCTGAAGAAATCAATGAATATCGGGAAGAAGTACCTGCACTTGAAATGGAATTACTTTGGGCAATGGTAAGTGATACAATCGTAAAAGATATTCAGTCTTCATGAAATGTACATTTTATTACATAGGTTATGGAGAGCGAAAGGAAATTAGAAGAAGATACGAAAGCTTTTCAACACTGTGTTGATAATGTGAAGAAATTGACAGACTCGGAATCGTCTACTGAATCGAGGAGTGCGAAAATAGATGAAGAAATTCAGTACGAGTCATTTCTCGCATTTACATTCCCTTTCATAGCATTATACTATATTATTTTTACTTGCTGTTCATAGAAAATTAAAGGATAGGATTAAAGAAGTAGAGGAAGTGAGTAACAATGATTCCACATCGTATTATGCAGTCAAACAGGAATATATTATGAAGAAAAATGCGCACTCGATAAAAACCCGAGAGTGGCAATCTGTCCAAAGTAAAATAAAAAGATTCGAATCTGATATCGCTATGCTTAAGAAGGAGATACATCGATTAGAAGAGTAGGTATAAGGAAATGGTTCGTTCTATGTCAAGCTCACAACGTCGCTGCTAATTATTATTATTTACAGTGAAAGTGGAAGGAATGAAATGAAACAAGAGTTGACTGTATTGACAGAAAAGTTAACTGAGACCGAAGCGTTACTGACTACCAAAGAGACACATAAAATGCATTTGGAAAGTGAAAGAATCCGTCTTGTGGAAAAAATGCGAGCTTTAAGAACTGAGATCGATAACTATAATCATCGAATAGGTATATATAAATATCATTCGTTCTAAACTCATACGTAGAAGATTGTCTGATATAACTGTTTGTTACGTTTAAGAGAAAATCAAGCGCGAGATATACGCGAGGAAAAAGACTTCGAACGATGCTATAACCGTGTTCGGCCCGAATGTACCTCGTCTTTTGAGGAGAATCGAGGAAGAAAACAATAAAGGACACTTCAAAGAGAAACCGCGAGGGCCGCTTGGTAAAACTTCTTTCTCGAAATTTCAATTCGATCTATCTAAAATGATTAATACACCTTCCTTTATGATCAGGATCATACATAAAAATGAAGCATCACGAGTGGACTCCCGCTGTCGAACACTTTTTGTCGCCAAAGTTCTTGAGTGCATTTTGCGTAGATAACAGTCGCGATAGCAAACTATTAAGTTCGATTGCAAAAGAAATATACATGAACGAATGGATTCCGCAAATCATATGCAGCAAATTTTTTCATGCCGTAAGGAAAATATGTCCGCCCTCCTATTATTATGCACATATATTATTTATATTTAATCGTGTACAGGTCCATGACGTCAGCAATGGTTGCGTCCATTCGTCGCAGTACTCTAATCTTTTGGAAGCGATGAATACATCGAATCCCGTGGTTGCCAATTGTCTTATCGATCAGCGCGAGGTCGAATGTATCCTGCTGATTCCGACTAGCAACGAAGCGGCTGAGATTATGTCAGATGCTTCGCGAATCCCGCGAAACTGTAAAAGAGCGATAACTCTGCAGTGCGACATATTTTTCCCAGATCCGCATTACAGGAGTTACGGTGGCCCTCGTAATCTGAAAGGGAGATACCTCCAAGCTTCTGCCACGGATCTTATTGAGTACGATTGTCAGATAATTAATTAGATCGTTCGTTTAATAATTCACGCGTTGTAAAATTGCCATTTCCTTTTGTCAGTGACTTGGAAGAAGAGATTCGTACTATAGAAAAAGAGAAAAATGCCGCTGTGCAGTCGTACAGAGCAGCTCAGGAAAAGGAGAAGCGTATAACTTCCGAGTTGGACACCGTTGACGCGGAAGTTACGAAGCTGTCATCTTCGCAAAATCGTTACAAAACATCGGTCACTGATCTAAACGACAAAATTAAAATGAGCGAAGCGATAAACTTAACAGTATTCGTAAGTTGCATTTGGACATGAATATGTATTAATTTTCAATGCCAGGTTTAACTGTTTAATATCGTATTTTCATAGAAAAATGAGTTGATCGAGTTGGAGCAGAAGTTGACCCATGAAATGGAGGAGGAAGCGAGTTTAAATAAAAGTGTAGCTGAGCTTCGGAAGTTGATTGGTTCGCTGGCCGCAGATATTAAACGTCACGAAAATCTGACTCAACAATCGGGCGCGAAGATCGTTTCTATAAAGGTACGCTAGTAATAACAATAAAATAACAACTTCGTTCTATAGAAATACATTTGTTAAACTTCTGTAAACATCTGCTAAACAGGAGGCTATAAAGGAACTGAACGACGAAAAGGAGGATTTACACATGAAAAGTCGTTACGCTGCGAAGAAATTGGAGGAAGCGCAGCATCGCTTGCAACAGGTGACGGTAACTGTTGAACAACAGCGCAGGTCTACAGAAAAGGCACTGTCCGACGCACGTAGTCGTTGTGAAAGGATAAATACGGAGAGGTGAGAGATTTAAAATCGATGCAAAGTAGGACGCAATAATATTTCATATGTACACTTTTTGTTACAGGTCTCCCAGCGAGATTCAGAGATTAATTTCCGAAGTAAAAAGTAAAATACGTGAGATAGAGCGACAGATTGGGAACATAGATGAACTACGTAAAGAGTTGAAGGAGAAAGAATCGAAATACGGCAAGGACCTACGCCTGGTTACCAAAATTGAAAACACTTACAAGGTAAGTTATAAATTACAAAGTTATTTAAATGGCTATTCATATTCGTTTGTGCATCACAGACGCATTTGAAGCGGCTAGAGCAACGGAGACAGACATACGACAAAATGAAAAAGGTATACGGAGAGAATATTCAAGAGGCATTTGCAACCATATTGAAGTTAAGGAACAAGAAAGTAAGTGGAGATAACTGGAGTGTAGTAAGAGGAGGAGACGATGAGTATCTCAATGGCATTATTTTGATCAGGGTACCATTAATATTGATCATGGACGGAAAGTACTAAACCTAGAAGTGCACTCGCCGAATAATAATGCAAAGCCAGTGACCGATACGAGATCATTATCAGGTGGTGAAAGATCGTATTCGACCGTTGCTTTTATTTTAGCACTTTGGGATTGTACCGAGTTACCTTTTTACTTCCTCGATGAGTTCGATGTCTTTATGGTAAGTATAATATTATTGTACATGATACTGAACATGAGATACATTTTTATGATATTTCTAGGATAAAATAAATCGGAAAACAGTAATGGACATTCTCTTGGAACACGCACGAACCCATCCTCAATGTCAATTCACATTTCTAACGCCATTGGATACGTCTGCCGTGGAAGTGGATGATTACATCACGATACACAAGTAAGTTGGCTGTAAACGCACGATGAAACTGTTTTATAATATTAGCAAAATATGAAAAACTCGCATGTGTTCATTTTTAGAATGATACCACCGGTGAGAGGAACTCAGGAATAAAAAGCACATACAAAGATTTTCGTCGACAATGTATAACAGCGTTAATTTAGTTTGTTCCTTTAAAATAATACTAAATTACTATTAACAGTAAGTTAATAGTAAGATTTCGAAGCCGAGCTGTGAAGTTGTTCTGTGAAATCAACTAAGTATAGCCTTACTTATGTACGTTAAGCATCCTTGAAAGCAAAGTTCAAACATATTTTTGTACGTGAAAATAATATATCTGCATACGAATAGATTTACGTCAAAAATACAACGTGCATCCTCCTCCCAATTCCATCGCCTTAGTTATATTATCATTACAATTACGAGCTCTTTTACGGTAAGGTGTAACGCAGGAAAGGGATCATGTAAGTAGATCAAGGTTTGCACCATTATACGAATCTGGTTTACCGAGGAGTTCCCAATTAACGCAACATACATTACGCGGGAGGGAACGTGTCCGACGCGTGAGGCACGGTACGTATTATGTAACAAGTAACATTGGCACTGGCAGAGAAAGTGCCGCGGACTGGTGTTCGTCCGTGAATCGTTAATGAAAACCAGCCTCCTTAACGAGAGATAAGAGTGATCGAAAGTGCGAGTAATAAGAGCGGCGTCATTATTTACACGTCCCTCCAACGTTACTCCATACTATATCATGTAATAGCAACCCTCGAATACGATTAATACCTGTACGATTACTTTCTTTTCTTCATATTTAAAAATGAACTAAGTAATTACGATATCATGGATTTCTCAAGTTAACTGGGCGATCAGTAATTGCAGGAGAAGGCAATTGTTGTTGCGACATTAAACACAAAATTAGATAGACAATTTGTATAGTTGCTAAAAAAAAACGTATTTTATTTGACAAACATTAATCCTAGAGAAGACAGATCAGGTTCAGTGGATGTAGGCTTGGGCAGGTGCGGCGTATGCCAGGGCAGGGCCAGCGGCGTACTTGGCGATGGGGGCGGCGGCGTATGCCAGGGCAGGGGCAGCGGCGTACTTAGCGATGGGTGCAGCAGAGTATGCCAGGGCAGGGGCAGCGGCGTATTTAGCGATGGGTGCAGCAGCGTATGCCAGGGCAGGGGCAGCGGCGTACTTGGCGATGGGAGCAGCGTAGGCTACAGGGGCAGCAGCGACCTTGGCTATCGGAGCGGCGGCGACGAGGGGAGCACCGGCCGCTTCCTTGCGGACTACGGCGTTGAATCCGTTGACTGGGTCGGCAGTGTAGTCGACGGTACGTCTGGTACCATCGGGTTCGATGAGGGAGTAGCTGCCCTGGACGAGGTCTCCGTCGCGGGTCTCCTGTTGGCTCTTGGCATCACCGGTCAGGCCATCGTGCACGTCGTAAGCGTAGCTGTATTGGGGATGCGGGTCGAAGTCGGCGTCCACTGCTTTAGCCACGGGAGCCGCGGCTACCGCCACTGGGGCGGAGTAGGCCAACGGTGCCGACTGAAGAATAGCACCGGCGTTTGCGACGGCCACGAAGGCGGCGAGGACGATCAACTACAAGAATAAATTGCGACATATTAGATTTTACAATTTCGTTCAAACTGAATTTGACTAAACGAATAGTGTGCACGAATGATACAAGTTTTCTTGGAACAGTCGATGAAAGCAACGTTACTGAATCGTACGAGCAGAGTTATCGAAATTGGGAACGTGCTTTCTACTTTCAATTGCGGGCGCAGAATAAAAGAACGGTAGTCAAAGAGAGAGCAAATGTTTTTAAATAAATATGAATGTGTGCAAAAGAATGAGAATAAATGTTGTTACTGTGCGAAGGGTTACGAGTGGCCCTGGGATTAATACCTTGAAGGCCATTGTAGCTCTGCTTGATTGGTAGATCTCTCGATCTGTCTGTCTCTGATGCGAATGATACCACAGACGGGTGGTTTTCGGCTTTTATACCGCCGCGACCAGGACCCACGGGCACGCTGACGTAACTGGGTGACGGTACCTTCGACGGTCACCCGATTTGCGGCCGGCAGAGTGGCACAAAAATTGAGCAAGAAATCGGACCACGCCCAACGCACGAACAATTCGATCAGGCCGTTCGTTCGTTGGACCATCGTAGAACACTTGCGTCTCCGTCTACTAGGCCACGTCCTTGCCACGAGTTACTTAATCCTTCCCCGGGCTCCTCCTTCGAAACGCGTTAGCAGTTTTTTACCCTGTACACTAACAATTGATCATTTATCGTTAGACCGCGTATTCAAAGTAGAAAACGAATATAATTTGTTTTCTATGAATATAGGAATTTGCATTAACGCCCGCTGTTTATTTATCCTACTTAATTACATTGCACGAGACTCGTGTTTATTTGTCGCATTTAAAATATGACAAAAATTGGAGTATTCGGTGAATTTCGTAAGCCATTAACCACAGCATGTGCGTACTTTCCTTACAAGAAAGTAAAAGTGAAGAAGAAAACGTGCTCAAATTGCCATCGTTACAGTTGATTTTTTGCAACGAGCCCGAAGAATGTTAAACACGGTATCCAGAACATAATAAATTGTATGGGACGTCCATACTCGATTTAAACATATAAGAACGAGTGCATAAGTTTTATCATTTTAAGTTTTATGTCAACCACATCTGATTAAATAATTTCGATTTACAATTATAGACTTGCTCACGGCTTATGACTCACATTACAAGTCTGAAAATCCTTATCGCTTTTTTAACACTTTAATTAGCACAAATAACAAGACCAGAAAGCATTGGAATTATTCTCACAACATCTTTCCTCATGAAAAAAGAATTGATTCAATTTATTACTGCTCTTCTCACCTGATGCCAGTCGGCGATAAGAAGAAATGGTTAATAAAATCAACTGGCGGTGAAAATGTTGCATGGTTCGATCCAAGGTGAAAGAGAGCAGAAGGTAAGAGGTCGGCTATTGAGATAAATAAATTATTTGTCACAGAATTTACTTTAGGTCACTGGTGCAGAAAACCATCTCCGCGACCTTCAGTTCTTCTGTAATTGGTGGAAACAACTGGCTTATTTTTTGCAGCTTAAAAAAAATCAGAAGAGGACGAGGCTGAGACCAGGCCCAGTGTTGTAAGGTGTCGGTGACGTAAGCTTGATCGGATTTCAAGCGATTAATGGGCCGTAGGGTAATTTTCATTGTCTGTAATTATCGCATACATTAATGCTTCTCGTAACGAGAATGTCTGTGCACGCACTTCTTCTTTCACTTCGTTAATTAATTTAACAGTTTTATTACAAGTGACAGGTTTCAATGTCCAAAATTTTAATTTTTGATCTACATCGCGCAAGAAATATTTGCAAGCGATAGTCATTTGGCGCAATCAGAAATTGGGCCGCGCAATTAGCACGACAAGCGATTAAATCTGAGCAGGAATAGGCTCGATTAAAATTCCAGCGGCCCGGTGGACATACGCAAGAGAAGTGCGGAAGACCTAAATTCAAATTGTGACATTGATTTCACACGATACACCGAGGGCAGCCGGTGCTGGCTATTACTTGGCAAAATATATGTATCAAATGCTATTTCATATTTTAGATCCTGTTCGCCTTAAATAAAAGATTTCACTTCTCACGTTACACGCATGTATTCCAAATAATTTACTATTTGAAATAGTATCTCACCCAATTTCAAATCCGGGGGCAGGAGGACCGCCGATTTTGGATCAGGATGGCCCAGGGCGATCAAGGTGGGCACCGTTCCGACCTGGCCCGCCTATTTTTTCTTTATGAAAGTGCTCCACTTCTGTTAACGTTAGATGTGACGCAACGATCAAGGTAGATCGGGATCCAACGCCCGGCTTTACTTTCGCGATCACCTGGTACCGATCGCACTCTCCGTCCTCTTTCTTTTCGCGTCCACCTTTTTTCCGATTCCACGAATTTTCGTCTATGTGGCTCGGTCCTACGGAATTTGGAGAAATTTAGAGAATCAATTTACAGCCGATACCATTAAATTTCAACGAACGTCGCGTCGAGTCAGCGTTTTCGAAACGAGACCACCACT
This sequence comes from Ceratina calcarata, assembly GCF_001652005.2. NCBI lineage: Eukaryota > Metazoa > Arthropoda > Insecta > Hymenoptera > Apidae > Ceratina > Ceratina calcarata. The sequence goes on from NW_017153019.1 coordinate 386,411, forward strand.
AGACTTTTAAGAACTTTAATCTGAATCAATAGTACTATGTTAGATACGAGATTGGCTGTTACGTTAAAATGCAGTTGCATTCTCGTGCATTTGCATTGAGATTCTTTTTAAAGCAGGCCATTATGAGATCCATTATAATTTTATTATATTGTGAATGTTTAAAAAGTTGATCTAGATGCGAAACCTGTGGTATGTCACGACTAATTTATATTCAAAAATTGTCCTACCAGAGACGGTTGAACCAGACAAGCTCCGGTACAGCCGGAATTTCGCGTAGTCAGTAATGTCTGAGCTAAAAAAAGACTGGAACGATTAATAAGAAATAATGAACCATTAAAAGAAAGATTCAGTTTGAAATTAATATTTCGAATAGAAAGAATTTTATTCCTTAAGTAGGGAAGAATAATTGCAACGAGTGCAGACTGATATGAATTCAGAAATTGAGAGCATTTGCAAATCCTTTATTGGTTTGCTAATTATGAGATGCAGCGTATTTCAATAACTCATAATTTCAACTCCATTACTTATAAGATTGAAAATACTACCAGAGTGAGCGTGAGTATGGCGTTTTACAAGGGCTGGGCGAGTTACTCCCATTTGTTCAGGCCAAGTTCAAGTGCGGTAACGCCTGATCCGATCTGCTACCAAACTTTGAAAGTCCGGCAAAACCTGAACATTTTGGTGGGGGCACAATGGTAACACGGCTGATCGCCTGTATATAAAGGCGCCCGAATAAACGTTGGACATCAACAGTCGCTTAGTCGATCCAAACCAACTAAATCTTCAGCAATGGCATTCAAGGTGGGTACAGGATCGTTACTGGAGCCTTAAGTAAACCGTTCGAGTTTGCAGATTAATTAGATCAAAATCCGTTTGCAAAGGAATTTTGTCTAATACAGATACTGCCCCAATTGTTCATGGGGATAAAGAATTTTACATAAAGTTCATTAAGTTTTCAAAATGTAGAATTTGAATTACTACGTAATGAGATTAATTAAAATTTGAATTAACAGTTCGCTACACTCAAGTAGAACTCGTAGTTCATCAATTTCAGTAGAAGATTTAAATGTAAATTGTAAAATCTAATATAAGGTAATTTATTCCTACAGTTCATCGTCTTCGCCGCCTTCGTGGCCGTCGCAAACGCCGGTGCTCTCCTCCAGCCAGCACCGTTGGCCTACTCCGCCCCAGTGGCGGTAGCCGCGGCTCCCGTGGCCAAGGCAGTGGTAGCCAAGGCAGTAGACGCTGATTACGACCCGCATCCCCAATACAGCTACGCTTATGACGTGCACGACAGCCTGACCGGTGACTCCAAGAGCCAACAGGAGACCCGCGACGGAGACATCGTCCAGGGCAGCTACTCCCTCATCGAGCCTGACGGCACCAAACGTACCGTCGACTACACCGCCGACTCAGTCAACGGATTCAACGCCGTAGTCCGCAAGGAAGCTGCCGCGGTCGCCGTCAAAGCCGTAGCTGCCGCTCCCGTAGCCGCTGTGAAGACCATCGCCCCCGCTCCTCTTGCATACGCCGCCCCCGTCGCCAAGGTCGCTGCTGCTCCATACGCCGTAGCACACGCACCCGTTGCCTACTCCGCGCACCCAGCGCCCATCACCTACGCAGCGCATTCCGCGCCCCTCGCCTACGCAGCGCATTCCGCGCCCCTCGCCTATGCAACGCATTCCGCGCCCCTCGCCTATGCAACACATTCCGCGCCCCTCGCCTATGCTGCTCACTCTGCGCCCATCGCATACGCCGCGCACCCAGCATCTTACACTAAAATCGCCGCCGCCCCGGCTCTCGCTTACTCCGGATACGCCGCACCTGCACACTACCTCTAAACGTTAGACGTCTCTGCCATTCGTTGTTGTCGACCAGGCCCTGAAACTTTTTTATTTATTTTTTAGCACAGTTTGTAATTGATTAAACTCGTTACAAATGTATTCACCTGTTGACTGATTGTTTCTCCTTTCACTTATCCATTAGAATCATTGGGAATCAGTTACTGGATCTCATCCTTAAATTGATTCCTATTTAACATAAGTTATAACTGTGACTTGAAGTTATTTCAATGTCTTATCACTATCGAAGGGTTATTCAAATAATGATTAAGCATTGTTTAAGTGTAGAGACGAGCTTGGAAAGAGTCAGCAGTATTCCGGCTGAGAAAGCGTTTAGTCAGAGAGCGCTCGATAGAATAAAGAGTAACGTGATCGCGTAACCTTGGGTGTAGGGTAGCGTTTCAATTTCGCATTGCTCGATCATCAAGCTATTTCTGGTGGTCACCAGGTTCTGACCCACTTTCTCTACTTTCGTGTTCTTTGTCATACGTCGCAATCCGCGTAACGCTGTCTACTTTTGTCAAGAGGATCACGCCCTTGCGAGAACTGGTTCAGAACTAGCAAAATCTCGTTCCGATATGAAAAAAACTGGTTCGTCGTTAATCTTTTGTATATCAAAATTATTATTCATCCTATTCATCATCATTCATTATCATATACAAAATTGTATATTAAAATTATTGTCGCACATAACATTTCGCTTTTGCAAAACGTGGTGGCAATCGGAGGACAAGGAAAGTACGATTGACCCAGGGTCGCTAAATAAATTCTGAAGGATGTATTGAATTTACGGTAGATATAAAGAGAACCACGATAACGAGGGAAACGTTTTACGGCGCAGGGAATAATTCATCGTGGTTCCCGCCCGGGCCCCGGGAATCCATTACCACGGGGAGAAAGGCGTCCGAATTCCCGGCCTCGATGTAAACGATTGCGTAACAAAAGTGAACCAGAACGATAAACCTTTTTTTTCGTCGCGCGTGTTCTCGAATCTTTCGACAACCCACGCAGGTTAAATAGAGGAAAACAGTATGAGTTGCAAAAGGGTTGCTGCAACTCGATATAAAACGCATTATGTTCCAAAATTCTTATATTCTGAATTAAGAATTCTGTCCTGGTTCAGCATTTTTCGTGAATGACAAGCATTACTGTTATATCCTATTTGAAAGAACGAAGTCGACCTTCGGCCGCATTTTTTACTCGGCCATAAAAAGCCGATCTTGAACGAGTTCTATCGAGGCATCTAACAAAAGTGAATTACACAATTGATGAAAATCTCTTTAAAGCGAATGTGAAAGCACGCAGTCCCGATACTTGGTTGCGAGCAATCAATCGTTTGATAGCCGAGTCACGTAAACGATAAAGACGACTGCATGCGCTATCGTGACTGGGATACGCCTTTCTTCTATTAAAAAAAAGGTTACAAGGTGATTCAGTTAGCGCCCAGATGCGTCTATTACAAAAATGCGGTAATTCGGCTTGCAGGTAATTGAACTGTGTAATCTGCATCTTATTTGGCCGTCGCCGGGCATAAATTAGCGATGCAATTTAATTGCGAAAGCTAGGACGAACTGTCAGTAACCGTTGAAACAAATGAAAAATTGTATTTAGTATTTAACGGAGGTACATGATTACGTTTACCTGAAGAAAATTCATCGGCACGGGTAAGAGATTCCCAGGAACTCACAGCATTCATGTGTAATATCATTAATCGATCACGGAGCCTTAACATTACCCTTGAACTTTCGCACATCGTCCGTTTAAACGATGAGGGGCATCTTCTTTCGGCTGGCGGAACTCGCAGACAGGTAGCGATTTCTCAATAGAAGAGATGCTACTCCCTTATCGCATAAAATATAAATCATCGGATTATCGACGAACAGAGCGATGAGATAAAGACAAAACGGTGTCACGTCTTAATCGAAACTGATGAGAGGTGATTCGGGTTTCGAATGGCCTCCGGCGATCCGTTTTCCACTCGGTCAAATTCTTTCCGTAACCGGTCCGCCAAAAATCGACTGAACCAGTTTCACGTACGTATATATTCTCCGTACATTCGCGTTCATAATTTAACCAAATTTAACAGGTGTGAAAATAATATCTACATCCCGAAATTCTGATTGACGCTTCACTCAACAAATTTTGTTCAACGAATTGAATCTCAGTTATTTGAAATTGTATATGCAGTAACAAATGAAAGTGAAACGGTAAATTACATATCTAACTAAACGCTTTCATTCCCGCCATTAAGAGCGACACTGATTACTTGGTTGTTGATTTATCTTAATAAGGGGTTGGTAACATTCATGCTTGAGGAAAAGTTGGCACCATTTTTAATTGTTCAGTAACGGTTTTTACTTTATCGCGAATCTTCCAGAGTCTTCGTTGGTGTACAAATTGTTTCTTAGACCCGATATTTCTGAAATGAATGTGATATTGTTGTTTCATTCGAATCATACGTTCGCGTTTAGAATGAACCTGAAAACGGTAAGTTTGGATAATTAACGATTCGGCGCGTGTTCATTCGCATCAGTGAAAAGATCCATGTAAGGTAAGATCTAAGTCGTGCAGCAATGCTGCTGATTGTTCGATTGTTTTTTCGAAATTCGCAAATCTTTTTCAATCAATGTATTATTAACGGGAGTGTACTCGATAAGTCACATAATATCGCGGGGCACGATTACGAGGGGCTGCCTCGTGACATTGGGCGCGGTGATTTGACGGCCGCGGCTGCAGCTCTGGTTAAATTCGGTGAAAGTTGACCAGCAGGACAGGTATCCACTGGGTGTCTCGTAAATCGTACGTCTCCAATAATTAGGTAAAAAATTATGTTAATCAACGTATTTTTATCAATCAATTATCAGTTTATTAGCCTCGGTGGCTTACAATGTTCCCCAGTGTTTCGAGCTTTAGTTCGAGCTTTTCGAATCTAAAGCGACCCCATCTTTTACTTTACTGTATTTTTAAGAAGTAGTAGTCGAAAGTAGAAGTGTTTCATACGTGAGTGAATGAGTGCTGTTCCAGAAAATTGATACGTTTTTAAAGAGAAAACGCGAGTTACATGGCCATTACGTAATATTACATAAGGATTAATGGGAACATGAAACGTGAGTATATATATATGGTAATTACGTGTAACAATCTGCCCGATGATCGTAATATTAAAACACGTTTTGTTACCGTTAAAGTATACAAGTGCATTTTACACTCTCTTCCAGGAATATATCACTTCTTATTCGATCAGTATTATATTACAGATATAATTCGTATTACAAAGTGGACACGTTACATTTTGTTTTAATAACGATGCCGATTCTAATCAAACGGTGGAAGATGCAATGACCAGTAGATCTCTTAAGTAGTAAGAGTCAGCCACGTGCCAGACTCATAGGTTCACCTCCTTCGTGAGACTTCAATTATATTAGATTATGATATCGAATAGGTTTTATCTAATATGTTTTGCATTGTAATTTGCTGGCATGCTACGCGTGCCTCTGATGAGCGTGCCATTGATTTATCGAGCAGTTTACTACTCATTATTACGCCTACGCACGCGGTCACGTAGATCACGGCGACGTAACGTAATCGATCGTCACGGGGTTACGAGGATTACGAGGACAGTGGCCCCGTACGAACCTCCGCGCAATACAGAAAGAAAACCAGACTCGGTTGAATAATAAATCTTCGTCGTGTATATCGTGGTGCAACGATCGCACGAACAAGCCGCGTGGAATAAAAATCGTTTCACGAAAACGTTGTCGGACGCCTCTTTCACAAATTACTTCGCACTCGAAGAAACGTCAATTAATAATTTATTAGACTGTAGATTTTATACATTCGCAGTGAATACTGTGTCTGTTGAGTTATTGTTGGATCGAAATTTGCCGTACGTTAAGAACACGATGGCGTTTCATAATCTGAGACAGTTGAGATAAAGAAATATATTTTATTTATTGCTCGAGTCTTATCGAGGAAGATGTACAGTTCTCGTGGGTGGCGGTTTTACAAACTCCGTCATTGTACGTATCTCGTTCATCGTTTTGATTTGTTGCAGCCTGTCGAAAGTGGAAAATGTCTCAATAGCTGGGCTAAAGATATATTCCATTCCATGCTTGCTTAACGCATCGTAAATTTGTTCTCTCGCAATTGGCATATAATCTCGTATTCGTAAAGCGTCCCAATTGAGACCGCATTAAATCGTTGCAGCATATTCTTCTATAGAGTCGATAGGTAAAGTTCTTACTGTGTAATTCGTTACACAGAAGGTGTTACCAATTAATCAATTCGTTCAAATAAGACGGAATTAGTAATTTTAATAAACAACAGACCAAACCATCTCTTCGTTGTAAAGGTACGTTTATTGCAATTTGGTGAACTTGTTCAATCGGTCCGGGCAGTATATAACAAAACGAACGTTAAAAATGAGATTTAGAAAAGCGCGTTGGCGGGAGCGTAGGTAAGAGTGGGCGCCGCGTATGCCACAGGCGACGAGTAAGCAGCGGTGTAAGCATAAGCCCCGGGATAAGCGTAACTGGTGACAGCTTTGGCCGCTGGCAAGCTGACCAGCCTAGCAGGCTGAGCTCTCGCTGGAATTTGTACTGGACTAGCGAGCGCCCTTACAGGTGCACCCTGTTGTTCTTGTTGATGCTGTTGCCTCTGTTCTTGCTCCTGGCTATTTTCCTGCGTCCTCTGGTCTTGCCTCTGCTGAATCTGCTGTTGCAATTGCAGTCTGGACTGCTGCTGGAGCTGCTGAAGCTGGTGCAGCTGTTGCTGCTGCTGTTCCTGTTGCTGTCTTTCAATCGCCTTCAGCTGCTGCAACTGCTGTTCCTGTTGCTGCCTCAACTGTTCCTGGCGACTAGACGCGGCTTTCAGAGGACCGGATCTAGCTTCGACCACTTCCACGTCGGAGTCGGGACCGCTGGACGGAATCGCTGGTGCTGGTGCAGGCGCACCTGGTAAAATTGGAGCAGCTGCAGCAGCTGGTGCGAGGGCAGGTGCATAAGCGGCTACAGGAGCAGCTATGGCAGCGACGGCAGTCGCTGGTTCGCGACTAACCACCGCGTTAAAGCCGTTTATCGGATCGGCAGTGTACTCAACGATGCGGCGAGTACCGTCGGCTTCGATCAAGCTGTAGCTTCCTTGTACTATATCTCCGTTTCTGGTCTCGTATTGGGCCTTAGAATCGCCGGTTATCGCGTCTTGTACGTCATAAGCAAAACTGTATTGGGGCACTGCGTCCAGTTCTTCCAGTCTTGCTGGTACCACCGGTGCTGCGGCAACCACCGGTGCTGGTACCACCGCGCCCTTCGAGAGGACCGCCAGGCTTAAGAGAAGAACGAGCTGGAATGTAGGAGAAAATTCATTAGAAAATCAATTTCGATGTATTCCGTAATTCTTCGTTCTCTAAGTCTTCTGCAGGTATAAAATGTTTTGCATGAAGTAGGTTCTGTCCCTTATCTAATGTTTAAAAGATATTATCAATGACGAGCGAAAGATCTATTAGCTATTAGTGTCGATGAAGAAGCTAGTTAAAGCTAGATCGTTGTAGGCTCTTACCTTTCCAACCATGTTTGTTTACGAGAGGATCGCCAGGAGACTGATGCCTCAGGGTAAGAATCGTCGTACTTTTATACGCGTGATGACCGTGAGCGTTTTCGTGTCATCCTTCCAACAATAACCGAGCTATTCCTTGCACCCAAACTTCGTGCCACCCGTCTTCCACGCCGCCCCCACTGGACCTCTCCTTCTTTCGTACGGTACCCATCTGCTCCTCTCTTTCTTCTACAACCCAACGACCTCCTCGGCTGTTGCATACAACGACCGATGAGTATGCGCGGTTATATCGTTTCTTCATATCCTCGCGGCCGCGTAAACGCGACCTGTATGCCAATACGTCGAAGATACCGGGCAGCTCGAGGTCGTACGACGAAACTGAACCCCGCGGTTGACCTCCTCCTCCTACCAAAAGTTTACGATGTTGCGCGATCGTTATCGATTAGCATTTACCTCGCACCGCGACACCTTAAATTAGGATGTTACTTAAGGGGGAAAGCCACGGTGATTGCAATCAAACAAGTCTATTTTTATCAAATTTTTCTTGGATGTAATTCGTAAAATATTTTTGCTACCATCTCACAGCATATATGTTAATGTAATTCTCCTGGAAATTTCATTAGAAAATACGAACTTCTGCCCTTGTAGTATCTATGATAATGTGGAACACTAATTTCAGTGTATCAAGCTTTGTAATGTGTACCCCTTGGAAAAATCTCGGAAAAATCGAAAATTTTTTTTTGTTGTTTATTATTAGCAATGTTCTTCCGACGTCTGATTTCTTTTAAAAAAATGCGTTTCTAAAGTGCATAATCTTTTGGGATTGACTGTGTAGCCAATACATCCTTAAGAACATTGAATGTTTGATAATAGATCATGTTAAAAATGGTACGTTCATTTATGGTTTTTTGAATTGTGTCTCATGCGATATACGATTTGAATGTTAATTTCAGGGACGAAGTGTGTGGAATAATTTGTATGCCGATACGTCGAAGAAAGTCACTCGAGGCTGCCCGACGAAATTACGAAAGGATAATCCCATGTAGACATTGGTAAAGTCTTTTTATCAGTGTCTTTATTTTCGCACTGAATCAGGGATTTCAACATCGACTTTCAGTACACTGATAAAAGGTAGAGCTCAATTAATGTAGTACGACGTATCATGGATAGTAGAGTTTTTAATAGGGACAGAATTTAATCGGATTTAATCGTGTACAATTTACATGGGACAATGGGTAGTCTATAATTCGTCGAACTATCTTACATAATACTCTATTGTGAAAGGCAGTTACGCTATCTTGCTCTTAATCGATTCATCAAATTCGCTACACGTCTCAATTGATCTTCAATAATCATCTAGTATTCATATAAAATAATTATGAAATTAAAGATATTTATCTCTGCAGTACAATTCAGGCATGAATTCATCATGCATTTCTTTAATAGTAGCAAGTAGTGAATGCACGTTGAAATTTTAAATCAATTCATCATTAGAACATTGTACTTAAAGTTAGAGGTTGAGGAAGAGAATAGTAACAATAATATATTTTATAAAATACTTTAATAAAAACGTATCAGTGCGTATAATAGAATGATTGCTTTATATACAATATGATGGTTACATGACTAGTTAGACATCATTTAAACGCTGAATAATTTTATGCATCAAGTCCACAGTTTATTTTTATCATCAAGGGAAAGCCACAGGGGCGACTTTCACGGGCTTAATGACTGCCACCGGCTCTCTATGAACCACTGCGTTAAATCCATTAACGGGATCCGCCGTGTACTCCACGGTTCTTCTGGTGCCGTCGGCCTCGATGAAACTGTAGCTACCGCTAACGATGTCGCCGTTCCTGGTCTCGTGTTGAGTCTTCGAGTCCCCGGTTAGATTATCCTGCACGTCGTAAGCGTAAGTATACTGCGGATGGGGGTCGTAATTCAATCCTGGATCCAAGGGTGCGACTTTCGCCACCGCTGGCAGAGGATGAATGACGCCTCCGTTGCAAAGAGCTATCACGCTGAGCGCCAGTACGATGATTATTTCCTGGAATATAACGGTGAATCGTTCGAGTTCATCTAATGATTAAAGTAGGTATCTAATAGCTCCAGGGGAATTTTACTTTTTCTTCTTTTATTATCGATATAATTTAATGACTAAAAATGTCATAGATGACACTATTATTGCATTTTTTAATTATGAATAGAATTAGAGTGAAAGATTTCGGTTGTCTGTTCTCACCTTAGCCATAGTGATTTAGTTCAGGTAATCCGACGATTGAACGAAAGTCAAAGAAGAAACTGACCGTTCAATTTCTAGTGGCAAACGTATTTATAGGTAGCACCGAGTAGGATCGTCGAATCCGATGCTCCTGATGCATCGCAAACAGTCTTCGGACGTGACACGCTTCCGTCCGAAGACAAAAGTTTAGCTCTCGTTTTCATTTCACTAACAAACGCGTATAGAGAACATTTATATCAGTCGTGGTAAATAGAACATTAATTTGAGATAATCGTTATTAAAGCGAGAGCTTCTTATCCATTCTTTAAAACGTTTTATACTTAATTGAATTGAAATTAATTCAAGAACGTATAAACTGTTTTACATTTTTTGTTCTATAACAAAATTTGCTTTGCGATTGCTTATGATTTGCGAAAACGAGATTAAAATTTGGTCAATAGTTCTTCCAGTGCTTTCACTGTTGCGTGATTCATTGTGATTTTTTGTAGCAGTATTTAGTAAGTGTAACGCTTCCGCCATGCGAGACACGAATACTAAACAGATCCGCTTTGGAATGCTCGAATTTCGCTTTTCTTTATCTGCTCTTCGATCTCGATTATTGCCGGAAGTTAGTTCAGCAGATTTTAATCTTTATCTCTTCAGTACTTCGTCCACGTAAGATGAGAGTAACTAGGAAAAGGAATTTGAAGGGAAAGAGTATATTTAAAGAAACACGTACTGTCTTAAAATCTTGTATTTCATTTGTATAAATTAGAAGCTACGATTAACAAATAACAGATTCTATTAATACTCTCGTATATTGATGACGAAATTGGTTTTAAAATACTGTTTAAAACCTTAATTCATTTGATTAAAAAATTGATCTCTATGCTCAAACTACGAAGCAGCCTGCTCTCCTGTACAATAAGTACATTCCCGTCATGCTAGGAGAATAAATCTATATACATAATTCATTATTGTAATGTACGAAGTCTTCTGTAACATTCTCGTACTTGTAAAACAGTACAAATATTGCAAAATTATATTTTGCAGTACGTTTGTCCCCAGTTTTATCTTATGAGAATTAAGGTAAGCAATCCAGTGTTCTCATGGCCATGTAATTTTCTGTCTCTTCTTTGCTGGAGACTCCTGAAACATAAAAAACATGTTTTCCTTCTCAGCTTCACTTTAAATGATTGATGAACATACATCGTGTTTTTCATCGTTAGAACGTTTCTCAGTGCCGTTGCATCTCGTCTCCTTATTAGAATTACACAATCTTATTTTTTTCGGAGTCTGTTTCAATTCATTCACGGGGGACTTTGTTCTTGCACTATTAAACGTTTGCGTCTTTGTCACTTCATTTGTTTTCGTACTACTCGTGCCATTTCTGTAAACAAATTTCGGGGCTTACAAAATCGTAACTATGAACGAACGATGTTTTATAGTGAATGAGAACGAATAGTCTTATTTACAATAAAACTGAATTTTCCTCGGACTCGTTAACAGAATGTGCAGTCTCATTGTTTTTTACATCTGACTTGTCTGCATCATCGGATTGTCTTTGAGGCAACGGTAACGCTATCCGATTGTACAGTTCTATCAATTTCGATTTGGGCAAATTTTTATAATCACTAAAATCGATACACCTCTGGAAAATGAAGAAAATTATTTATCCTGAACCGGGAACTTCACTGAACTCGACGTTTCGATATTTATTGGATTAATTGACGACGATAGACTTAACCTCGCGTTCACTCACGTTTTCTAATATTTCTCTCAGCTCGGATTCTAGCATCAACTCGGGATGCGTCAGTCGATACGATTCCGATGCCGGCATTTTATCTATCGTTTGATTCCCGATTAAAATATTTTAGTACAACTTGTCAAAAAACCCTTCGACATGACCCGCGATGCTACTGTTAGATTCCTGCTAGGTATTTGACTCTAACACTCGCGGGTTCTCATACTGACCGCGCTTTTAAATACATCCTGTACTTCATGCAAATTAATTATTTTCCGGTTAGCGAACGAATCGCGCTGATTCGAATCGAAATTTCCGAGGAAATTAAGAGAGGTATTTCCGTACTAAACGTACGTGTCAGTGAGATCATCTGCGTCCCGGGAATTTTTCCATCGACAATGAGAGCTAATCTGAGATTGTTATTATTCTGCACGTGATAAATGATGGTATTTGTCATCGAGTCGTTATTGTCAAGGTTTGAAGGATATCGTATTCTTTTCTAAAACTAACTTCCTTTATTTCTTCCATCGTTAAATTTTTCATTATTGTATTCAATGCGCCGTTCAAATTTGTTCATTTCATTCATAATACCTAGCTACCTGTTATGCGCTAAAAAAGGTCTACTCGTGTAATAACAGTACGAAACAATAAACAACAGAGATGATTAACGAATAATAATTTACATTCATTAAAATAAAACACTTACACTTTCTCATACATACATGAATAGTATTAAAAGTAAATCGTTAAGTTGTATATACAGGGTGTTCCACATAAAGTGTTAGAGCTGAAGAGAGACGATTCAGTAAGTGTTTATGAACAATAATTTCTTTTACCAAAATGCAAAGCCACGGCCAAGTACCACGATCCGAACTAACCTATTCGTGGCTGGCCGCGGGTCCGCTCAGGTTGGTCAGTGTTATTCGTTTATAATTCAAAAACCACTTTGCATTCTGGCAAAGGAAATTGTTGTTCAGAAACACTTATAGAATCATACTCTTTCTGGAACACCCTGTATAATTCGATTTGACGTCGCGTAAAAAAAGAACGGTTTGATTTTACCAAACGAATACGCGTACATATAACATGTATATTTGTTGCCTAAACAAATAATTGTTAAGGATGTATTTCACATGTACGATAGACAATTATTATCCGTTTAACGTTTAAACTAGTTATAATATCTCGAATAGAATATGCTCAAGAACTCTATGATTTTTACATATAAAAAGTCTTCTTAAAGTATGTATGTAAATCTTAACTGGGCATGAATTCGATTAGCAATGTTTTAAATTCATTTGAACGCATTTCGCTAAGGACTAGACAAAATTGTCTTTACAAATTTTCTCGTATCTTCTCGAAAACTGTATCCAATCAACGAAACCTGAGATTTTTACTTTAAATTTTCGCCGGCTTACATTTTTTCTGATAACGTTCGTTATGGTCATTCCTCGGAGAGTCCTCGCTTCGCGTTACTCTGTGCGTATTCATTTTGACTCGTTTTCAGTTCACAACAATCGACGATAGTCCGTAAATTATACGTCAAGTTAATCCAATTCTCGATTATAAATAAAAAAATAATAATCGTGTAGTTATATTATTGTAACAATTTCCGATAATTTTATTATATTAAACATTAAATGTTAATATATGCATTTATTCTCCTATCGGCAATTGTATATCAATATAAATATTTTCTTAATATAGCTCACGTTACAATTGTATTATCATCCAGCTCTTTCTGGCGTAACTTCCTGCATCTCTAATCTGAACGCCATTTATCTAGTGGTAGTATTTATGATATGATTCGCGCAATAATACCCGGAGTCTATCGTCCGATAGCTCCGACTGTAGAAATCATTAATTGCTGACGGAATCTGTTGATAACAAAGGTTTAACATTCGATTTAACAACTAAAATTGCGAATGTTCATTGGAATGCGATTTGATCGAATGAAATTATCTTGGACTTGGTCTAGACATTGTCTTCTGAACATGATCGAACGTAAGACCAGTTAAAAATGGTCCCATTTTAAAGAAACGATGGTGACTAGAGAGTTCCGTCAGCAACATCGTTAAAATACACTGAATGAACGTGTAAATCAGTATACATGCACACGCAATGGTACTGTACATACATGTATTTCCTCTCAAAGAATGAATAAATGAAATGCAAGTAAAAAGGCACTATCTGGATACGGGAAACGATCAAGGTGTTTAGGCCTCCCCCTAAATTTTGTTCTTCACCGGTTCCAATGAATCACAGATCCTCTCGTTTAAAGAAGTTACGCCGCTGCGATCGAACAACTTGCATTCTGTTACACCTTTGAGTACTCATAGTCTTGTTCGTCTGACGCCCGCTAAACGCAGTACGCGCTCGTCGAAGGAAATCAGCCACGTTTAAATCAGTTTCAGTTGGTGACGAGAATAATAACAATAATAATAATAATATTGGAAGCATAAAGTAATATTTAAGTCGTAATATCACTTTGTATGTATAAACTAGAATAGAGGACCATTATCCTATACAAACGTTGTTGAAATCTTCGTTTTGCCTTCCGTTGTTACTTGACTAGTGGGAGAAATGATTAATTGGCAAGAGAATGTTCAATTGTTCCACGCACAGCACACCATGCCATACAGTTTTCCGTAACGACGAGTATACTCGATCGTGTTATGTAAAAAGACCGGTGGTTTACTTTATATTGACTGTCGAGGATGACATTCGTTTTGAGATTCGTTTCATTAAACGGGTGTTTCGTGATCAGTCTCTTCGATTCTTCCCAATCTCCACGCGTTCGGGTCTCCCGCTGCTGCGAACAATGATAATGAATGATTACATCGATTATTTTTTCATTACCTCTTTTTATGACTGAAAGATTAATTCATGTATTACACGTTTAAGCGAGACTACGACAGAGTAAGGATTCTATCAGACATGTACAATTATGAAAGCTGTATTGAGACAGTAAATTCAATGTAATATATACATAGGAATACTAAATTGCTCCACTAAATCTAACAGCGACAAGACTGACATTGTTGACGGGTACTAAAAATAGGTAGACACAAAAAACGACTCACCTGAATGCAATAACCAGAAGAAAATAAACGGATATCCATTGGAGAAATATAACATGTATCACGTACAAATTTGTGCTAAGTAACTGCACTTGTTTGTGTCGCAGGGATGATATATTATTATAAGGAGGACTGAACATTGTTGTGTTGCACGGGATGCAGGGGAAGTGTACGTGGGTGATTAATATGATGCAAAGTGTTGTTCAGCACTTCCTGAGTCGTGTACAGCAGCGGCATTCTCTCTTCTATCCAAAGCAAAATCAAAATTGATGCGAAATTATAAAGAAAACGTGTACGGTCCTAATAACGATATCGTCAAATTTTACATCGTTACACCCTCGCAAGCACATGCACTGGTTACACATATCATGCATGGAACTCCCGAGATTTTTATACATTCGGTTTCGAATATCCGTCTCTTTCAGTGATAATTTATATACATTATTATTCTAATCCATGCATTATTAGAATAATCCATGTACAACATTGATAACTGACAGCGATTTCGAATAATTTTATTTGCAATAATTCTCTGCGGTAGAACAGAACAAAAATATATTTTGCATTCATATAATGTGTAGTGCATGTGCATCATATATAAACTAATTACATGCTCTCTTTAAGATTCTTTTCATTATTCACATGTGCGTATAATAACAAGAATTAGTTCTTTCTTAATATTAAAAAATTAGAATCGTGCTTATTTGTTATCGTATGTGCGAAGTACTTACCTTGAAGCTGACGGCTGATGAGAGCAGTAATACCTTGACTATCACCAGTCTTTTTCACAACAAAGAGTTTGGTGTCAGGATCGTTCTCTAAGGCTCCGATACCACTTAAACCGATTACTTGTCCATTCTGTTGTTGATGACTGCTAGCAGCCATCGTTTCACTAACCTGAGGCCCCATCGCGAACATAATTTAATTAATGAATCAATCGGTTGTTAAAAAAGAAAGAGGTTTATTGAGCAAAGCGCGTACCTGCATCAATTTTTTAACTACGTCTCGTCCCAAAACGTGATCAAACACTGCCTGCAGAAATTGATCACTAATTATGCTTAATTTTAATTTGTCCCTATGCCATAATAATATCCTTGACTCTTCCATAGCTGTTATTGACACCTATAAATACGGTCAATGTTCATTAATTGAGTGTCGTTTAATTTCTTTAGATTTTAATCTTTAATCTACGAACCTGAAAGTATTCATCTGTAGAAACACCAAACCATTCTGGAGAATCCAGGAACTGATGTGGGAAGACAATGTGCAATGCTCTTCCATTTTGCGAGACTACTAATCTGAAATTGATATAACAAGTTTTTAAACATCGTCGTATTCTCATGAAGAATGTTTCTACTTGAGATGAACTTACTTTCCGGACAGTACCAAAGATAAAGAATCAACTTTGGTCACTTTCTCTTGGGCATAAACTTCTTGATACTTTAACTGTCGAATGACTTTCATACAATTTAATACTTTTTTGAATTGATGCCGCGACACTCTTAACGGCTGGAACACTGCAATATATACCTGCATGAAAAAAAATGAAATGAGGTATAAAATTAACATAATCGTATCACTGATACACAATAGAAAGAATATAATGTCGAGCTGATGACGTATTGAAAGTGCAAACATATTGCTCTACGTATAAAAGTGCAATCGTGTGAAGAACGACGCTACGATCAAACGCTCAAGCACTTTTACCGCGATTGAAATTCTAATTCTAACCGGCAGAATGAAAATATAATACGTCTCTTCTACTCTCGACTTACCTCTTCGACTTCTCTTGAGAACTTGATAGGCCTGAGCTTGTAAAGAAGCGTGCATACATGGACGAAGTTGATGGCAACAAACAGAGCATTCCAAAGAGCAGCGTCCAGCCAGCAAGCTATTGTCCAGCCCCACAAAGCAAGAAAGGCACAACCCACGAGTAGAGTGCACCTTAAATAAAGTACACCGTGTATGCCACTTGGTGCAAGGTGTGACAATAGGAAAAAGGCGTTCGCTAATTGAAAGTAGATGTGGTTCACAGAAATTCCTTGATACGGTTGGCAGGTAAGAACTCCGTACAGAAAAGTTGGAGGCACTATCGGCGAATGAGGAGAACCAGATCCCTGCCCAACCACTGACAGACCGGTAGCTGCAAAGTGCATAAATCTCGAGCTAATTGTACTAATTAATCTAGGCGAACATTGAATCGTTATGCTTATGCATACTAGCTCTATTATCAGTGGTCACATTCCTACATTCGTCATCTTCATGGTGTGTCGGAACTGTTAGCGATACTTCTGATGTAACAGTATTGTGAGGGACATTGGATGCGATCGCGTTCGTTAAGCTTCCATCAATGCCGAAACATATCCAATAGACAAACATGAAGAATAAAGTAGAAGCTTGCCAGCCTTCTCGGCTTCCTATAGCATCGAAACAGATCCACATCCCCGCATCACCACCGAGCTAAATCAATTTTATCTTACTCTGGAAATAGAATATCAAGTCAGACACATATCGTGTACGAATCAAGATAACGATTCCAAACAAGGGTTATCGTACTTATTCATAGGAGATGTTAAGTCGGATGTTCTACGCCAGTTGCGAACGTCCTGTAACTTCCCACATTTCTATTCTCAGCTAAAATTAAAGCTCACAAGTGAATACCATCTTGTGGACTTTGAATTAAGGAAGAGTGTTTGCATTACCAATAGCCGAGGGAAGACTATCGAAACATCTGTAATATAAATACATATGGAGCACGCTTCGTCTCTCTACTCGTCGAACGTATATGCATCTCATTATAAACCGGATTTAAAAGGCATTAAAAATTGTGTAACGTGAATCGTCTCCGACGAAGCAGCCAGGGGAATGTTTAAACAATAAATTAGGTTGGTCGCAGCAACAGAATTTAAAGAACTGACCAAATTCACCGGCTAGCGTTTCATCGTAGATTCATAATAGGGTATTAAACGTATTTATCGTAATGCAAGCGATACTGACGCACGTTACGAACTATCCTATCGAGATCAATAAATAACTTACTCATGGAAAATTTGAAAAGATGAGATCGTACGCAAGGCATACAGATGGGAATGTAAAGTGTATACAAAGCCGGATTAATCGAATGATTCGTAACAAACCGGACTCGTACTGTGCGAAACAAGCTTGCTTATCTAATGAACGTCAAACTAGCAGAAAGACGTTACTTTAGCAAGGACGAGTAAAGACGACGGTGGTGAGCACTGGGAAACGGAAGGGGGATATAAAATAGGCCACGCGGCTCCTTTATTTATGGTTCGTTCGGAAATTTACTAACAAAAAACCGGCCACGAATTTCAAACTCGTTCAACCTAGCAAAATTACGAACTGCTCTGAAAATGTTAAACAATATTCAATGAAACCGTGTTTCATTGTATGTGCGTAAATACGTGTACGAACAAAAGATTGAAATCTACAATTTACGAATCTCTAATTGCACTTGAAAATAGCTTTTAACTACGCATTGCATGCAGTGCCATTAAAAAATTACAATCCTTTTTCTTTTCATTTGTAAATAGAATATGGCAACGGAGAAGGATTTAATTAATGGTAATTATTAATTAGAATGATCTAAATTCAGGGTAAAAAGTATTTCGTTAATGACGAAACGTTCTACAATTTTTCGAAATTTTACACGAACTTTGTTTAAACATTTAGCAGTCAGAGAATCTCTAAGAGCTGACGGAGATTTGGGTCGTATAAAAGCTGAGATGCGTAAGGAAGTTATAAAATTGTTAGACAATTCGAACAAAGGGAATAAAGCGAAACTTCCGAAACCACCCCTGGACATTATATTCCTAAATGAGCTTATCCGCGAGTACTTAGACTGGATGGGATACGTGTACAGTTCCACTGTATTTATTTCAGGTGTGCAGTAATGTGTGCTAAGGAGTAAATGTTCATGTAATTTATGGAAAACGATCGTTTCATTTTAGAGTGCGATTTACCGAAACAGCCCCTCGACAGATCTCTCCTTCTTCAGAATTTGGGTTTAAACGAGAGTGAGAGTAGTGAAAATTTACCATTGCTGTGTAGCATCGTGGAGACGTTCAAAAGTCTAAAAAACACATGAGAGCCTGATAAATTTTTAGCACTGTGCACTTGACGTATTGTAATCTAAAACTACTTTTGTACTTCTGCATTGAATAAACATATTTTTAACTTATTTAAATATCCTTTATTCGTTCTGTGTACACACTCCATGTAATGTATGTAAATTTCTCATGTAAATCGATTGTAAAACGAAAACTAGAGTAAATTAAAAGAATTTGGTTTCTTTATTTGATCATGTCTTTTACATATTGACATTACATTACGAAAGTACAATATAATATTGAGATATTGGAGATCTTAAACGTAATTGCTGTCGTACTTTCTCTATAAGTATCGTACTAGAGTTCTTAAAGATATTATCTACTGGATGCTATAATGTACATCACTTATTGTAATGAATTTACTTACAGCATTTTTATAGGTGGAATCGGAACATGGAGAATCATGTAAAGGCCTTAATAACATTTAAAAATTAATTATAACGAGATAAATGTCATGCTTCGTGTTTTACCCATTCATTATTTCTTGAAATTTTCTCTGTACCCAAATGAATTATCGGACGCTAAGATCGTGGAACCACTAACGTCTGTTTAAACGAACTTTGAACACTGTTATAGTATCGTGAATATAGAATATAAATCATCTACGCCGTTCCATAGATATTAGATAACAATCTCAGTTTGATGGATACAATTATTGTAAATAATTCCGATATAGAATCTTATGTGAAAAAGCATTCACAAAGTAAAGTGACTATTTCGGTATTTCACTTTTTAGAACGTTCAAAAGACATCTAGTGATGTCATTTGTGCTTTGATTTCTTCTTCTTTTTCGACTGTTTGTTCTTACTCTTGGACTTTTTCGATTTCTTCTTGTGTTTCTCCTCGTCGCTGCTCGTGTCTGACGAATCCGAATAAGAATCCGTATCGGTGCTGCTCTCCTTCTTCGCAGACTTCTTTTTCTTGTGCTTTTTGTGTTTTTTCTTCTTTTTCTTATGCGACTCGTCCGAGCTATCGGTATCGGTGGTCGAACTGTCCGAGCTGCTGGACGTATCTTCGCTGGTCGTTGACTTCGATCGCTTCTTAAGAGCTTTAATATCCATTTCCTTCTCCATATCAGGTTCATCTAATTTCAGTTTCTTCGGTGGCATAGGTAACACTTTCTCCTCACCGTCCGATTCCGAATCTGAAGCGCTGTAATCTGGCTCGAAACTAGCTTCGTCGAGCATGCTGCGTTTACGGTCGGACACCAGCCTCGGGTTCTTCCTCTGTTTTTTAACAGTTTCCGTGACCATAGGTTCCGGATTCTCATAACCGATCTTAGTTTCATTGTTCTCAGCTTTCTCCTTCAAAGCGACATTCTCCTTGTGCTTCTGTTTCTTCTCCAAATTCTTTTCCTTATCCTTTTTATGCTTCTTCTCTTTCCGCTTCCTGTGCTCCTTCGATTTACTTCTACTTCGATGCTCTTTCTTTCTCTTCCTGTCTTCCTTCGTTTTCTTATCCTTGCGCCTGTCGTCCTCATCTTCTCGCCCTTTCAACAAGCCTACCTTCGGCATTTCATTTCTCTTGAATGTGCTCGGCGTTCTTCCTCTCCTCTCCCTGTCCCTATCTTTCTCTCTGTCTTTGTCCATCCTTTCCCCTTTGGAATCGTTGCGCGATCTGAAATCTGCTCGAGATTCAACTCTTGGATCCCTTTCGGATCTCATGTCGTGTCGCTCGTTTCTAAACTCGTTCCTCTCCTTCGAACGATCACCTCGATCTTTGTTATCCCGTTTTCTCTCATCCAAAAACACTCTTCGATCGTTACCCGGCATGCTTAACGAAGAATCGACGCGTCTATCCAATAACGGAGAAATCCTCTTTTCTCTGTTGCTCCTAGGAGACCGACTTCTAGACTGATTATCGGTTTTCATTTCGCGTCTATCCAAAAAGCTCTTAAGAGGACTGATCTTCCTCTCTTTAGTCTCCTCCACTTTCTCACCTAATCTCTCCTTCGCGGGCACTCTCGTGGGCGAGAACGTCTCCGGGACTGGCTTGAACTTCGTACGATCTAATTTAGCTTTCTTGACGGCTGGTTCCGTGATCTCCACGTTCCTCTCGTTCCTTCCAACACTTATAGTAACGTTCACGCTCTTTCTCGGTTCTCTGTTCGGTTCAGTTTCAAGCACTTTGGGCTCCGGGTTTTGATACAGCACCTTCCTGCTCTCGCTTATCTTCTTAATCTCGATGGGTCTGATGGCGTTGATCGCTTTCTGGAAAATTGCGTTCTCGGCCCTTTTCAGTACTTCCGACGTGACTACTTTCGTCGATTTCGGCTCGTCCGTTTGTATCTTCTCGACAGGAGATTCGCAAACGTCCTCCGGCTTCTCGGTGGTGTCGTCCCTTTCCCATTTCGAGAGCTCGGGCATCGGCGCTAAGAATTCGTCCTTCTTCGGAGATTTCTCTTCTAAAACGGGAGGTTTATCCTCGGTCTCGTGCTCGGAGAGCAGAGAATACTTTTCTGTAAGTACAGTATTTATTTCTGCATCGTCCAAACCGCTGTACAGGCTGTCGATGGGTTTGATCTCCGACTTCAGTTCAGGAATCGGCTTGAAGTTAGGATTAGGCGGATTCGTACCGAATTCTGTGTGATCGATTCTTTCTGGACTGGCCTCACAGAATTCCGGAGGCTCCGGGTTCATAGCTAACGATTTATCTTCGAACTCCTCTTTCATAGATTCCTCCATTGTACTCTCAGCAGGCATACAAACTATTCTACTCTCGATAGAATGTTCATCTTCGTTCCCAGATTTCATCACATCGGTTTTCGTCGGTGACATGCTCTCTTGCTTGTTCTCAGTTATCAATTCTTCGTGCTCAGTCGTTTTGACAGGCTCCTCCTTAGCGATCTCCTTCTGCCCAGACTTCTTCTCTTTTTTCTTCTTTTTCTTTTTCTCTTTTTCATCATCCTTCTTCTTTTTCTTCTCTTTGATCTTCTTCTCTTTCTTTTTCTCCTCGCTCTTGTCCTCATGATCCTTCTCCTTCTTCTTTGTACGCTCCGGCGACGCGTCTTTCGTATCTGTCCTAGACTTTTGCGAATAAGGGGTAGGACTCTTCCTGCTCTTCTTTCGTTCTACAGAACGTCTCTCGTAACGCTCGTGCCGGTCCCTGTCTTTCTCGGATTCGTAATCGCGTTCACGTCTGTCTTTCTCGCGAGAACGGTTCTTGTCTTCTTGTCTGTGACGATCTCTGTCATCCCTGTAACTAAAGTAGCCAATACTTTTATTATACAAGATATATTATCTTTTATATTTAGATTCTCGCACATCTCTAATGGCGTTATGTATTATACAAAGCGAAGCATACCGATCCTTGTCATAATCCTTTTTGTCCAAATGTCTGTCGTCTTCTCGTCGATCTCGGCCATGTCTATCATCCCTTTCCTTCTCCTTCTCTCTTCTGTCACGGTCATCCTTTTCCCGTACTCTGTCATCGTGGTCTCTGGGCAACCCTTGCCTCTCACGATCCTCGCGGTCCCTGTTCAGAATTCTTCTGTCCCTCTCGTCTCTCTCACGCAAACGATCATCGCGTTCGCGTCCCCTAAGCAAATAATCGCTGAATCAATTTTATCGTAATCGTATTGACGAGATCTTAAATAATTAATCAGCAATTGTCCTTTTACCTATCGTCTCTAACAGATATCCTGTCTCGGTCGTCAGTATCATGATCCTTGACCGAATGTTCGCGATCTTCTTGATCTCTCAGTGGACGACGATCGCGATCGTCGCGTAGGGGTCTATCGGGGAGCTCGACTCCCGGTGGCGAGAGGTCGTAGTAGCCCTCCGTTCCAGGAGGTGCCACGTCGTCGAATCTCTTATGAGGAGCGTCTCGCAACGGGCTACCATAACGCTGACTAGACGGTCCAGGATACCTGTTGACAAAAAATTCACAGAAGATGTTCATATTCCCGTCGAATCACTTAAAGAGAAATTTAAGCTGTACACCTGAATCGATCCTATGGAAATCTTTAGGTTGACAAATGATCAGAACGTGAAGTAAAAGTAAAAAAACTGTTACATTTTACTCGTACCCTACGGATCTACGTTCGTTACAATAGTTTTTATAACAGAGACACGCGGTTCAATGCAAAAAAATAACGATTATCTCTTCTCAAAGAATGAACCAGCTTTCTTTTTATCTGAGAGACAGCTACGAAAAAATGAGACCATTCTTATGGACAGATTAACATTAAAGCTGAAAAGTTGAATGGACAATAATATTACCTCTCACCAAATATGTATATATTTACTGTCTAATATTATATATATTATAATAACGTAAATAAATAAATCAACATTCATAACTTCAAATACATATGACGAGCGCACGGAACATTCGTGCTCCGTAGTATATATTAAAATATGCTACGGAAATTTACTCACCGAGATGCTATTATAATTGTACAAACGAAACTGTGGCGTTAGGAGGCATAATTTTGACAAACGTTCTGAAGAGATCTAGTCAACGCTAGTATATGCTTATTACTTTCGATCACTGAGAACAGACAAAATGAAACGTTCTTTTCTCTCTCGTGTTACAAATGTTGATTTGGCCCTGAATTCACCTGATTCAGAAACCATGCAGATCTGTCAATCAGCTGGGTAGCTTCCACAATCTCCAATGCTGGTCCTTCCCATATACATTTTTCCTGGCTTCTGTCTTCTTCATTTCACTTCTCTCTTTTTTTTTATTTGTGTATATATTTCATAACGTAATATATCATTATGTACATACAAAGGTAGTAAATATATCTTACATATGCATGCAAATGACGAAATTAATCTCGTTCGAGAACAGAAATAATGTCGAATTAAAAAAAAAAGGAAATCAACAAAAATGTAGCTGTTATTTTCATATAAAAATATTTCCTTGCGTCGCGTGTACAAAGTTACATCTTCTTTGCTATAAACGATCTTAAAAGAAAACGTAAAATGACCTTAAAATTACTTAGTCGTCTACAAAGAAAGATAAAGCTCAGCTTTATACATGTCATGTCGGATATAAATATTGTAAGCCTACTTTGGATAAAACATGGGGAACGATGCAGCTTTATAATAAGCTTAAATTTATGCTTCGCGTGTTATCACAGAGTTTACATTTGTAGAAAGAGTTACAATCCGTTCCACAACAGCTGATACTTACGTTAATTCGAAAAAGGAAGATAGCGTAGAGTCTCGATGAGGACAGATAGACAGTCAAGTGAAACTCTCATTCATTCTATTATAATATCCTTCTCAAGGTTGCAGATGTTTCAATTCCCACATTGACCATTAAATTTCTCTAAATCTCAATCGACGATTGAAGTATTCTTTAATTAAGAATTGAAATTCAATCGTTAATTCGTATTCCTTCCAATTAAGCCACTTAAACAATTTAGTTCTCAATCAGTAAAATCTGAATCAAGAACTAAACGGCGTTCATTTGAATTAAAGATTTAATCCTTCATCTGCATCCCTGATCCTGCTAAGATCTTTCTGTGTCTGAGAGGAGATATTGCCAACAGTTGTTGCGGGACAGTCTGTATACGTTGCTTATCTTAAGTTGCAGCAGATCTTCGGATTTAGACGAGGAAATTTTTAGAGTCACTTGTACAATTACTCTAATCAATGCGAGACATTACCGACTATCCGCACTCATTCCAGCGTTATCAGGACAGTACAGCAACTTCGATAAGATCGTTTAGTTATGCAGCGACTAGATTTCAATTACCTGTTACAAAGCTAATTTTAAGTAATCGTATGAACATTTACGCTAATCCTTTGCTTGCGTAACTGGGACTCTATCACAGACATACAACACTGTATGTAAAATCAGTATTTTAGATAATGATGATTTAATAAAAGATCTATTATTAAAGAACATGAAATTAGAAGGACCGCTTAATCTCACTTATAAAAAAATTGTCAATTAGCTGTTCAAAAAAAAGAACGGCTTTGTCAAGGGAATAATTTATAGCAGATCCTTCTGATTCAATGTTTTTCAATTTACATGAGACTCCTAAGATTGTATACCATTTAAAAACGTGTATATATCGCGTGGACCATTCTCTTTGTTATTGATTACGATTAATCTGGCAATTGATATGCATGAAAAATTGAATTCACTGAAATGCGGACTACACTCTCGACTGTAGAATAACCGACCGAAATGCGTCCCAAATATAATTCACGCATCGAATTCAATCTCGATTATCCGTGAAACAGCTTTCAAGTAAATAACAAACTTAAATTACATACTATAAATAATATTCCTGAAGATTCTCTGTTTCATAATCAAGATTATTATGCTCGAATTTCAATTAATCCTTTCCGAGAACCACGAAATAGTAGAATAGTTTCAAAATCTACTCTAAGAAAAATTTTCGTAGTACATATACGGCACCTTAATGAGAACACAACAAATATACACATGTACATGTGTATAACACACGCATTCGTATTCGTATGCACACTTTTTTTTATATCAATTTGATATCTCGTCTAAGTTGAATCAGTGATTAGAAAAATAGAGAGCAGCATGCATTTGTCATTCTACAGATTTACCAAATCCTATCAACGATCTCATTAAGAATGTATTGGCTATATAGTCAATCCCAAAAGTTTATGCACTTTAGAAACGCATTTTTTTAAAAGAAATCAGACGTCGGAAGAACATTGCTAATAATAAACAACAAAAAAAATTGTTCGATTTTTCCGAGATTTTTCTAAGGGGTACCCCTTCAGATTTTGCAAAATTTTTTTTTTGTCAAGTTTTTTGCCAATAACTCCCAAACCGTTGGACATACGAGAAATTGCATATGACCTTTCTTGTAGAGGACGACGAGATCTATAATTTCTGTATAAAAAGTTTTCGCTAGCGTCGAGTGTTAACGAGTTATTTGCAAAAAACTGTTTTTTCGTTTTTCGTCAATAACTCGTAAACTATTAATGCTAGCGACAAACTTTTATACAGAAATTGTAGATCTCGTCGTCCTCTACAAGAAAGGTTGCAATTTTCCCGTATTTCAAAGGGTTTAGGAGTTATTGAGGAAAAACGAAATTTTTTCCCAAAAGTTCGCCGTTTCGACGCTGGGATGGTCGGATTTTGTCAACATCAATAAAATGCCATATAATCATATGTAACTCATTAAATATCG
>NW_017153019.1:412430-418310 GCF_001652005.2 Ceratina calcarata
TTTAATTATAGGAAATGCGTTTTTCTAAGGTCCATAAACTTTTGGGATTGACTGTATAGCCAATACATCCTTAAGAAACGACCGTTCCTTATTCAATCAACGAGATAGTCATCATATTTACAAACTAATTTTTAATTCGTAATTATTTATTAACGTAACGTTGCCCTTCGATGCCCTACTATTTCATTTGTCAAATAATCGAGTATTTAATCATATGAATGCAGATGGATGAAACCGAATTAATACTTAATCAAGTACAAGTACGTAGGAAGTTAAGACTCTTTACAATCCGGCGTTATCACTTTTTATATCAATCCATACTCAGATATCTCACAGCACGCTACTAATAACGTATCACTCTTCGGATAACAAAAATATAACATCGCTTAAATAGTTGCATAAATGAATACTCCATAACGATTGTTCATTATGAAGAATTTTTTATATATCACAGCCTTGTGTCATCACAGTTCTCTTATGCATCGTATCGATTTATCCAACTATTTTGCGTCTACGTATGCATGTAGTGTACGTGTGCACGCGCGCGTATTTTTTTTTAAACACATATATATGTATATGTATGGGTTTTATACATACACATATAAAGAGATATGCTAGGATACGTGCTCGTATACATTCCGTCTAGAGATCATAGAAGTGATATTATCATCTCGCTCCCGTTTACATTCACCATAAAACTCCGGTGCAGTCTTAACCGGGGCAGCAGCATAAGATACGGCAGACTGTCTGCTTAGCGTGTACATGAATTAAAGTACTATTGAGGCGGAAATACCTGTTGTAGGAATCATAATAGTCTTTCCTGTCCGTTGCTGGAGGTCCCAAGGACATAAGCGGCGGCGGATGACTTCCAGCGACTAGATGCGGCAACAACGGTGGTATATTATGCTGAGCTGGCTGGTTCCTTACTGGATATCTCGGGACCGGCCTGTCCCGAGGAGGTAAATCCCTCTCACGATCTCTGAACTGATAATCGTGCGCCGGCGAATCGTTATAGTAACTGTTATACCCTTCTCTGGGCTCGCGAGATCTCTGCCGATCTCTGTCCCTCTCTCTTTGAAACCTAAACCGTGATCGATCAAAAATTAACGTCAGCAAATCGACATCTTTAACTACGATTGAAAATGAACGAGTACTACTTACCTCGGAGGCGATCTAGCCGGTGATCTGTATCTGGGAAGCAATTCTCTGTCACGTTCACGATCGCGTTCCCGATCGCGTTCACGATCACGTTCGCGGTCGCGCTCACGCTCCCGTTCACGTTCACGCTCGCGTTCCCGCTCCCGTTCACGATCACGATCACGGTCACGATCGCGGTCGCGATCACGATCACGATCTCGGTCGCGATCACGATCTCGATCCCTGTCCCTGTCTCGGGACAGGGATAATCTAGGGGACTGACTGCGCGAGTAGGATCTAGATCTATAAAAGAAATGCATCGGTTGTAATAACATTACCAAAGCGTAGTAAAATAGTGCAATGGTAAGTTTTACTTACCTGCTGATCGAGAAGCTTCCGCTCCTTGACCGACGCTTTGGGGTACGGCTGCGGCCTCTGAGAGGTAGAGGCGACCTCGAGGATCTTCTCTTCGAGGGAGGGCTTCTAGATCGACTCAATCGAGGAGGGAACGGCGATCTATGACCGAACGAACGTGACCTAGATCTTGTATAACTACGAGACCTCGAACGTGTTCTACTCCTTCTTCTGTGTTTCCCAAGTCTCCTGTCTCGCTCGTCTTTTTCCCTCAGCATCCGTTCGAATGCTTCCAATGGATCATCGATTATGCTGAAATGCAATATCGATATTATAATAATTCCGGTTAAATCGATAGGACGATGAGACTTCAAGTGAAATTACCCAGGTGGATTCCCATTATGAATGTTTCTTCCCAACCCTGGCGGTGGTGGCTGCATTCCTCTATAGCCCACTAGACAATGAAATGCATTTATAAATATCTACTACGTCAAAATGAAATCGTTGATTTAAATCGTTTACTTACGATGATGTAATCCTCTCATTGGTCTCGGTGGTCCATTGTAATTGCGAGGTGGTTGAGACGGCCTGTATCCTTGCTGTTGATAAGGAGGCCTCTCGTATCGTGGAGGCCCGTAGTGAGAACCTTGTTGGTGAGGATACAAAGGTATCCGATGACTCATGTATGGATCCGGTAGCAAAGGTGGATTATGCGGCACGTTAGGTGGAGGTTGATTGTAGCTCGGTTGCGGCATGCGATCTTCCCCCGGTGGGAAAGGTAATAGCGGTGGCTGATTTCCAGAAGACGGTACATGTAAATGTGGTTCATCCACCTGAAATATGAATGATACTTAAAAATATGCTCATTAAAAGTGTTTAAAGGAAACTTACCGTTGGAGTGCCTGGACGATCTTCGGTTGATCTGCGTATTGCATTGTCGTAATGCATGTTGGGTGGATAATGTACATCGTCAGGCGGCATGCCTTGATAATTTTTTGGTGGCGGATTCATCATGTGTGGCAAAGAACCGTAGTCATTGTGTTGCGAGTGTCTCGGAGATAATGATCGTCTACGATTCACTGGTCGTAAAGTTTCTATCCTACGACCACGCTCTCCACTTCTGTAATATTATAATTACTTGAACTGATCTATAATTGTATAGTATAATATCATTATTGAACGGATATTTACCTATCGCGGTGACCGTCTCTGCTAAAACTTCGTCTACGTTCTCTGGACTGTCTGTCCCCTGGATAATCGTTCTCGCGTTCTTTCTTCTCACGACTAGGAGGATCGCTCCTCTCCTTATCTTTTTCTGGTGAGCTGCCAATCGCAGGTATCGGGAGTAAAGGTTCTGTACCCGGAGGCGGCGGAACCTCCGTTTCCTCGTCCGTCGGTAATTTCGTTACAGTATCACTTTGCAAATCAGACTCCGGTGTCGTTTCAGGAACAACTTTAAAAGAATAATTAATATTTAACACACGGTTCTATGTCTTTTCTTCTTGTTACCTTTTAAGAATACTTACTTGTTTGTGGTTGTGTAGATCTAGCTGGACCCGATTCGAAATTTGTCGCTTGCGGTTCTGTATATTCTTGAGAGGGCGTATTATTTGTATTTGAGGGTTGAGCTGCTTTACTTTGGTTCGAGGCTTGCGCTGTTGTTTGGTCAGTCGGCTTCTGCTGTTCTGACGTTGGGGCAGGGTGTCTGCTCGATTGCGAAGGCTGCCTGTATGTTTGTCTCTTAGCGTATCCAGTCTCATTTTTAAAATTCATCACGGCGTTTCGCAGAAATCGATTTGGAATAAGAGTCTCCGGAGAAACGTCCTTTTCGTTGCAATCTGGACATTCGTGTTCTTCAGATTCCAATAAGAATGTACGAATACCTGTTACATAATTAATATTAGAACTTCCCCTTAAAAGATTATACGATGTCACATTTGTGAAGAATAAATGGCTCACATTCATCGCAGAACGAATTGCCGCAACATGGTATCATTACTGCATCCGTCAAAAGATCTTTGCAAATATTGCACAGCAAATCCTCTGGGATTTCAGGCTTTTCCACGATGGGTTCTGGATCTTGAGAAAACGGCGGACGCTCCTTTTTACCTTCCTTGTAAGCTTGACTGGAGGTATAAGAAACAAATTTAAAGAACCATTGCGTAAATCAGATATAATTATCGATTGATCGAAACTTACTGATCAATGGCTGGTACAGCGTATTGACCCGTTGGTGTCATCATAGCACCCGGAACTCTTGGTCCCTCGACTGGAACCATGAAACTTCTAGGGATACCAGTACTTTTCTTAATTTCTATCGGTTCCTGATTCGATCCAAGCGGACAGTTCTTGATCCAGTGTCCAGGCTGATGGCATTTGTAACAACGATAATTTGCAGGTACATCGCCAGTTTGATTAGCTCCACGTATTTTCATATAACTGTTGAAAAAGCATAAAACGTTAATGTTGAATCGACACTAGAGAATTAATCGAAGTTCAACTCGTTGCATACTTCGATGGATCATAATCTTGCGTAGATTGAGTCATCATCGCTCGAATTTTATCTTCCTCGGAACCGTCGAGCCTCGTGAGGTCCACGGCTCTACCTAAATTAGATTCATCTTTCAAGTTACTAAATGAAGGAGTTTCATTTCTGTCCCATGATCGCTTCTGCTGGACGGTCAATGGAACTCTAGCAACGATGAGGCTAGTATTTTTCGCGATCAATGCATTATCATCGGTGTAGTCTGAAAGTAGTTAAATGAAAATGACAGCACCATCCTAATTGTAATGAATAAACGAATAAATAGGTATTCAATATTTGCCTTCTTTAGTTTGCGCATTCGTTATTTGTAGATCGAAATCAGTATTCTTCCCGATTCGTTTTTGGTGAAAAATAGCTTTTTTCAAGTCTGCCACGGAAATGTGTAATCCGTCAAAGGACACGGTATCATAATCCAAAGTGGATTTGAATTTGTAATGTACAGACATCTTTGTTACTTATATATCCTGGAACGAAGTAACATGACATAAGTTTTTTATTACCAAAATGACTTTATCTCTCTTATCTCTTATCATCTACTTCACAAATTCTTATGAATACCATTACGGCTTCTCGCTTGAAAAAAAATAATTATAGCCAGACAATTTTTTACTTTCTTTGATACTCTGTACAATTACATGAATCTACATCCAATATCTCTGTAGTTAAACATGTATTATGTAATGAGAATGTTAATCTTTGGCGGAGGGAATTTTCCTAATGCAAGTATATCACGTAATAGAAAAATCAGATTAATAACTTATGAATGCGCCAAATAACAAAATAAAGGATCTAATTACAACAACATCTTCTAAATGAAATGATTCGCATGTAGAAACTGTGGAAATTTATCTAATAGGGAACATCTTATTGCAATCTCAGGAGAATAATATACTATATCTATAACACAGGTAGTACTATATGTTAAAAATACATTTTCATATCAGATAATTCTTGATTATTTCGTACAGAGGAGAAAACTATTTAATTGATGTGTACACTGACAACTTTTATACATACATCGAGATAAATAGGTAAATAATGTCCGCCTTGCGTGACCATAGGTTAATAGGAGGTAGAAATATATTAAGGGACTTGGTGCATTAGCTAACGAGGAAAGGGTTAGAGACACTAGTGATTAGGAAGAGGAGTAACAGAATATCAATTGAAACAGGTATCGAGTTAGATATTATTCGATACAGATACTCACTGGAAAATGAATCAATTCAAGGAGTGCAAACGACGAATGTATGCTCATCCGGTTTCATTCTCGACTTTCTCAGTTTCGCATATTCTGCGAGTAATCAATTTTTCAAGTGTAATACGATACGAATCTCGTAACCGTCAAATATCTAACTTGTGCAGCACAGACACATGTATCGGCTCCGATAAAAAAACCAAAGCATTCTGAACAAAACACTTCAATAATCACACAATCGAAAAACACCAAGTAATTCGACTACATAGATACGTTATGCGCGTGCTGAACCAGCTGAAGAGTGGAACAGTCGCCCTGTAGATGGCAGTGTTTCAAATAATCTATACTTTATCATAAAATGTAATTAAGGGTATACAGGAGTCAAACTAGTACCCCTGGCGGAAAAACGGGGAACTACGAAAACGTTTATACCGTTTCCTGGGCATAATTTGTAGAAAAATGCCATAAAATTTAGATATTCTTGTTCGGAAAACGTATGTCCAGGACTCTATTAGGCCCTTTTTTCGAAAAATGGATAAAAAAAAAATTTCTCTCCAAAAATGCGTCTTTTTTTCAAGTTTCCAAAACGAAATTAGAAAATCGGGGCTTATACCGACATGTGGGATTGTACAAAGAATATTATGAATAA